>NW_018744512.1:0-28090 GCF_001683475.1 Chenopodium quinoa | reverse complement strand
AATTCAAACAAAGCTAATTAAATCAAATAAAAGTAAAATACATTCTACAAGCTAATTGAATCAAATGAAAGTCAAACACATTCAAACAAACCCTTTTAAATCAAATGAAAGTCAAACACATTAAAAAAAGCTTTTAATTTAAATGAAAGTCAAACACATTCAAACAAAAGCTATATAAATCAAATGAAAGTGAAATGCATTCTACAAAGCAAATTGATCTAAATGAAATTCAAACACATTCAAACAAAGCTATTTGAATCAAATGACAGTCAAACACATTCTACAAAGCTAATTGAATCAATTGAAAGTCAAACACATTCAAACAAAAGCTATTTGAATCAAATGAAAGTCAAATACATTCTACAAGCTAATTGAATCAAATGAAAGTCAAACACATTCAAACAAAGCTAATTGAATCAAATGAAAGTCAAACACATTCAAAAAGCTATTTTAATTAAATGAATGTCAAATACATTCTACAAAGCTAATTGAATCAAATGAAAGTCAAACACATTCAAAACAAAGCTATTTGAAGAAAATGAAAGTCAAATACATTCTACAAAGCAAATTGAATCAAATGAAAGTCAAACACAGTCAAAGAAAGTATTTGATTAAATCAAAGTCAAATACATTCTACAAAGCTAATTGAATCAAATGAAAGTCAAACACATTCAAACAAAGCTGTTTGAATCAAATGAGAGTCAAATAAATTTAATCAAAGCTAAATAAATAAAATAAAAGTAAAATACATTCTACAAAGCTAATTGAATTAAAGTCAAACACATTCAAACAAAGTCTTTTAAATCAAATGAAAGTCAAACACATTCAAAAAAAGCTTTTTAATTTAAATGAAAGTCAACACATTCAAACAAAGCTATATAAATCAAATGAAAGTGAAATGCATTCTACAAGCAAATTGAATTAAATGAAATTCAAACACATTCAAACAAAGCTATTTGAATCAAATGAAAGTCAAATACATTCTACTAAGATAATTAAATCAAATGAAAGTCAAACACATTCAAAAAAAGCTTTTAATTTAAATGAAAGTCAAACACATTCAAACAAAGCTATATAAATCAAATGAAAGTGAAATGCATTCTACAAAGCAAATTGATCTAAATGAAATTGAAACACATTCAAACAAAGCTATTTGAATCAAATGACAGTCAAACACATTCTACAAGCTAATTGAATCAATTGAAAGTCAAACACATTCAAACAAAGCTATTGAATCAAATGAAAGTCAAATACATTCTACAAAGCTAATTGAATCAAATGAAAGTCAAACACATTCAAACAAAGCTATTTGAAGAAATGAAAGTCAAATACATTCTACAAAGTAAATTGAATCAAATGAAAGTCAAACACAGTCAAAGAAAGTTATTTGATTAAAATCAAAGTCAAATACATTCTACAAAGCTAATTGAATTAAATGAAAGTCAAACACATTCAAACAAAGCTGTTTGAATCAAATGAGAGTCAAATAAATTCAATAAAAGATAAATAAATAAAATAAAAGTAAAATACATTCTACAAAGCTAATTGAATCAAAAGAAAGTCAAACACATTCAAACAAAGTCTTTTAAATCAAATGAAAGTCAAACACATTCAAAAAAGCTTTTTAATTTAAATGAAAGTTAAACACATTCAAACAAAGCTTTTTGAATCAAATGAAAGTCAAATACATTCTACAAAGCTAATTAATCAAATGAAAGTCAAACACATTCAAATAAAGCTATTTGAATCAAATGAAAGTCAAATACATTCTACAAAGCTAATTGAATCAAATAAAAGTCAAACACATTCAAACAAAGCTATTTGAATCAAAGAGAGTCAAATAAATTCAAACAAAGCTAATTAAATAAAAAAAAGTAAAATACATTCTACAAAGCTAATTGAATCAAATGAAAGTAAACACATTCAAACAAAGCCTTTTAAATCAAATGAAAGTCAAACAAAAAAAAGCTTTTTAATTTAAATGAAAGTCAAACAGATTCAAACAAAGCTATTTGAATCAAATGACAGTCAAACACATTCTACAAAGCTAATTGAATCAATTGAAAAAACACATTCAAACAAAGCTATTTGAATCAAATGAAAGTCAAAACATTCTACAAAGCTAATTGAAAATGAAAGTCAAACACATTCAAACAAAGCTAATTGAATCAAATTAAAGTCAAACACATTCAAAACAAAGCTATTTTAATTAAATGAATGTCAAACAGAGTCAAACAAAGTTATTTGATTCAAATGAAAGTCAAATACATTCTACAAAGCTAATTGAATCAAATGAAAGTCAAACATATTCAAACAAAGCTAATTAAATCAAATAAAAGTCAAATACATTCTACAAAGCAATCGAATCATATAAAAGTCAAACACATTCAAACAAAGCTAATTGAATCAAATGGAAGTCAAACACATTCAAACAAAGCTGTTTGAATCAAATGAGAGTCAAATACGTTCATACAAAGCTATTTTAATTAAATGAATTTAAAATACATTCTATAAAGCTAATTAAATCAAATGAAAGCCAAACACATTCAAACAAAGCTATATGAAGAAAATGAAAGTCAAATACATTCTACAAAGCAAATTGAATCAAATGAAAGTCAAACACAGTCAAACAAAGTTATTTGACTCAAATGAAATTCTACAAAGCTAATTGAATCAAATGAAAGTCAAACACATTCAAACAAAGTCTTTAAATCAAATGAAAGTCAAACACATTCAAAAAAAGCTTTTTAATTTAAATGAAAGTCAAATACATTCTACAAAGCTAATTGAATCATATAAAAGTCAAACACATTCAAACAAAGCTAATTGAATCAAATGGAAGTCAAATACATTCTACAAAGCTAATTGAATTAAATTAAAGTCAAACACATTCAAAAATAAGCTAATTGAATTTAATGAAAGTCAAACACATTCAAACAAAGCTTTCGAATCAAGTGAAATTTTAAATACATTCTACAAAGCTAATTGAATCAAAATGAAAGTCAAACACATTCAAACAAAGCTATTTGAATCAAATGAGAGTCAAATAAATTCAAACAAAGCTAATTAAATCAAATAAAAGTAAAATACATTCTACAAAGCTAATTGAATCAAATGAAAGTCAAACACATTCAAACAAAGCCTTTTAAATCAAATGAAAGTCAAACACATTCAAACAAAGCTATTTGAATCAAATGAGAGTCAAATAAATTCAAACAAAGCTAATTAAATTAAATAAAAGTAAAATACATTCTACAAAGCTAATTGAATCAAATGAAAGTCAAACACATTCAAACAAAGCCTTTTAAATCAAACGAAAGTCAAACACATTCAAAAAAAGCTTTTTAATTTAAATGAAAGTCAAACACATTCAAACAAAGCTATATAAATCAAATGAAAGTGAAATGCATTCTACAAAGCAAATTGAATTAAAGAAATTCAAACACATTCAAACAAAGCTATTTGAATTAAATGAAAGTCAAATACATTCTACTAAGCTAATTAAATCAAATGAAAGTCAAACACATTCAAACAAATCTATTTGAATCAAATGACAGTCAAATACGTTCAAACAAAGCTATATAAATCAAATGAAAGTGAAATGCATTCTACAAAGCAAATTGATCTAAATGAAATTCAAACACATTCAAACAAAGCTATTTGAATCAAATGACAGTCAAACACATTCTACAAGCTAATTGAATCAATTGAAAGTCAAACACATTCAAACAAAGCTATTTGAATCAAATGAAAGTCAAATACATTCTACAAAGCTAATTGAATCAAATGAAATTCAAACACATTCAAACAAAGCTATTTGAAGAAAGTGAAAGTCAAATACATTCTACAAAGCAAATTGAATCAAATGAAAGTCAAACACAGTCAAACAAAGTTATTTGATTCAAATGAAAGTCAAATACATTCTACAAAGCTAATTGAATCAAAAGAGAGTCAAATACATTAAAAACAAAGCTAATTAAATCAAATAAAAGTCTAATACATTCTACAAAGCTAATTGAATTAAATTAGAGTGAAACACATTCAAACAAAGCTAATTGAAATCAAATGAAAGTCAAACACATTCAAACAAAGGTATTTGAATCAAATGAAAGTCAAATACATTCTACTAAGCTAATTGAATCAAATGAAAGTCAAACACATTCAAACAAAGCTAATTGAATCAATTGAAAGTCAAACACATTCAAACAAAGCTATTTGAATCAAATGAAAGTCAAATACATTCTACAAAGCTAATTGAATCAAATTAAAGTCAAACACATTCAAACAAAGCTATTTGAATCAAATGAGAGTCAAATAAATTCAAACAAAGCTAATTAAATCAAATAAAAGTAAAATACATTCTACAAAGCTAATTGAATCAAATGAAAGTCAAAACACATTCAAACAAAGCCTTTTAAATCAAATGAAAGTCAAACACATTTAAAAAAAGCTTTTTAATTTAAATGAAAGTCAAACACATTCAAACAAAGCTATATAAATCAAATGAAAGTGAAATGCATTCTACAAAGCAAATTGATCTAAATGAAATTCAAACACATTCAAACAAAGCTATTTGAATCAAATGACAGTCAAACACATTCTACAAAGCTAATTGAATCAATTGAAAGTCAAACACATTCAAAAACAAAGCTATTTGAATCAAATGAAAGTCAAATACATTCTACAATGCTAATTGAATCAAATGAAAGTCAAACACATTCAAACAAAGCTAATTGAATCAAATGAAAGTCAAACACATTCAAAGAAAGCTATTTTAATTAAATGAATGTCAAATACATTCTACAAAGCTAATTGAATCAAATGAAATTCAAACACATTCAAACAAAGCTATTTGAAGAAAATGAAAGTCAAATACATTCTACAAAGCAAATTGAATCAAATGAAAGTCAAACACAGTCAAAGAAAGTTATTTGATTAAATCAAAGTCAAATACATTCTACAAAGCTAATTGAATAGTATGAAAGTCAAACACATTCAAACAAAGCTGTTTGAATCAAATGAGAGTCAAATAAATTCAATCAAAGTTAAATAAATAAAATAAAAGTAAAAATACATTCTACAAAGCTAATTGAATCAAAAGAAAGTCAAACACATTTAAACAAAGTCTTTTAAATCAAATGAAAGTCAAACACATTCAAAAAAAGCTTTTTAATTTAAATGAAAGTCGAACACATTCAAACAAAGCTATATAAATCAAATGAAAGTGAAATGCATTCTACAAAGCAAATTGAATTAAATGAAATTCAAACACATTCAAACAAAGCTATTTGAATCAAATGAAAGTCAAATACATTCTACTAAGCTAATTAAATCAAATGAAAGTCAAACACATTCAAAAAAAGCTTTTTAATTTAAATGAAAATCAAACACATTCAAACAAAGCTATATAAATCAAATGAAAGTGAAATGCATTCTACAAAGCAAATTGATCTAAATGAAATTGAAACACATTCAAACAAAGCTATTTGAATCAAATGACAGTCAAACACATTCTACAAGCTAATTGAATCAATTGAAAGTCAAACACATTCAAACAATGCTATTTGAATCAAATGAAAGTCAAATACATTCTACAAAGCTAATTGAATCAAATGAAAGTCAAACACATTCAAACAAAGCTATTTTAATTAAATGAATGTCAAATACATTCTACAAAGCTAATTGAATCAAATGAAAGTCAAACACATTCAAACAAAGCTATTTGAAGAAAATGAAAGTCAAATACATTCTACAAAGCAAATTGAATCAAAGAAAGTCAAACACAGTCAAAGAAAGTTATTTGATTAAAATCAAAGTCAAATACATTCTACAAAGCTAATTGAATTAAATGAAAGTCAAACACATTCAAACAAAGCTGTTTGAATCAAATGAGAGTCAAATAAATTCAATAAAAGATAAATAAATAAAATAAAAGTAAATACATTCTACAAACCTAATTGAATCAAAAGAAAGTCAAACACATTCAAACAAAGTCTTTTAAATCAAATAAAAGTCAAACACATTCAAAAAAAGCTTTTTAATTTAAATGAAAGTTAAACACATTCGAACAAAGCTTTTTGAATCAAATGAAAGTCAAATACATTCTACAAAGCTAATTGAATCAAATAAAAGTCAAACACATTCAAATAAAGCTATTTGAATCAAATGAAAGTCAAATACATTCTACAAAGCTAATTGAATCAAATAAAAGTCAAACACATTCAAACAAAGCTATTTGAATCAAAGGAGAGTCAAATAAATTCAAACAAAGCTAATTAAATAAAAAAAAAGTAAAATACATTCTACAAAGCTAATTGAATCAAATGAAAGTCAAACACATTCAAACAAAGCCTTTTAAATCAAATGAAAGTCAAACACATTCAAAAAAAGCTTTTTAATTTAAATGAAAGTCAAACACATTCAAACAAAGCTATATAAATCAAATGAAAGTGAAATGCATTCTACAAAGCAAATTGATCTAAATGAAATTCAAACACATTCAAACAAAGCTATTTGAATCAAATGACAGTCAAACACATTCTACAAAGCTAATTGAATCAATTGAAAGTGAAACACATTCAAACAAAGCTATTTGAATCAAATGAAAGTCAAATACATTCTACAAAGCTAATTGAAAATGAAAGTCAAACACATTCAAACAAAGCTAATTGAATCAAATGAAAGTCAAACACATTCAAACAAAGCTATTTTAATTAAATGAATGTCAAACAGAGTCAAACAAAGTTATTTGATTCAAATGAAAGTCAAATACATTCTACAAAGCTAATTGAATCATATAAAAGTCAAACACATTCAAAACAAAGCTAATTGAATCAAATGGAAGTCAAACACATTCAAACAAAGCTGTTTCAATCAAATGAGAGTCAAATACGTTCAAACAAAGCTATTTTAATTAAATGAATTTAAAATACATTCTATAAAGCTAATTGAATCAAATGAAAGCCAAACACATTCAAACAAAGCTATATGAAGAAAATGAAAGTCAAATACATTCTACAAAGCAAATTGAATCAAATGAAAGTCAAACACAGTCAAACAAAGTTATTTGACTCAAATGAAAGTCAAATACATTCTACAAAGCTAATTGAATCAAATGAAAGTCAAACACATTCAAACAAAGTCTTTAAATCAAATGAAAGTCAAACACATTCAAAAAAAGCTTTTTAATTTAAATGAAAGTCAAATACATTCTACAAAGCTAATTGAATCATATAAAAGTCAAACACATTCAAACAAAGCTAATTGAATCAAATGGAAATCAAATACATTCTACAAAGCTAATTGAATTAAATTAAAGTCAAACACATTCAAAATAAGCTAATTTGAATTTAATGAAAGTCAAACACATTCAAACAAAGCTTTCGAATCAAGTGAAATTTAAATACATTCTACAAAGCTAATTGAATCAAATGAAAGTCAAACACATTCAAACAAAGCTATTTGAATCAAATGAGAGTCAAATAAATTCAAACAAAGCTAATTAAATCAAATAAAAGTAAAATACATTCTACAAAGCTAATTGAATCAAATGAAAGTCAAACACATTCAAACAAAGCGTTTTAAATCAAATGAAAGTCAAACACATTCAAACAAAGCTATTTGAATCAAATGAGAGTCAAATAAATTCAAACAAAGCTAATTAAATTAAATAAAAGTAAAATACATTCTACAAAGCTAATTGAATCAAATGAAAGTCAAACACATTCAAACAAAGCCTTTTAAATCAAACGAAAGTCAAACACATTCAAAAAAAGCTTTTTAATTTAAATGAAAGTCAAACACATTCAAACAAAGCTATATAAATCAAATGAAAGTGAAATGCATTCTACAAAGCAAATTGAATTAAAGAAATTCAAACACATTCAAACAAAGCTATTTGAATTAAATGAAAGTCAAATACATTCTACTAAGCTAATTAAATCAAATGAAAGTCAAACACATTCAAACAAATCCATTTGAATCAAATGACAGTCAAATACGTTCAAACAAAGCTATATAAATCAAATGAAAGTGAAATGCATTCTACAAAGCAAATTGATCTAAATGAAATTCAAACACATTCAAACAAAGCTATTTGAATCAAATGACAGTCAAACACATTCTACAAGCTAATTGAATAAATTGAAAGTCAAACACATTCAAACAAAGCTATTTGAATCAAATGAAAGTCAAATACATTCTACAAAGCTAATTGAATCAAATGAAAGTCAAACACATTCAAACAAAGCTATTTGAAGAAAGTGAAAGTCAAATACATTCTACAAAGCAAATTGAATCAAATGAAAGTCAAACACAGTCAAACAAAGTTATTTGATTCAAATGAAAGTCAAATACATTCTACAAAGCTAATTGAATCAAATGAGAGTCAAATACATTAAAACAAAGCTAATTAAATCAAATAAAAGTCTAATACATTCTACAAAGCTAATTGAATTAAATTAGAGTCAAACACATTCAAACAAAGCTAATTGAATCAAATGAAAGTCAAACACATTCAAACAAAGATTTTGAATCAAATGAAAGTCAAATACATTCTACAAAGCTAATTGAATCAAATGAAAGTCAAACACATTCAAATAAAGCTATTTGAATCAAATGAAAGTCAAATACATTCTACAAAGCTAATTGAATCAAATGAAAGTCAAACACATTCAAACAAAGCTATTTGAATCAAAGGAGAGTCAAATAAATTCAAAAAAAGCTATCTAAATCAAATAACAGTAAAATAAATTCTACAAACCTAATTGAATCAAATGAAAGTCAAACACATTCAAACAAAGCCTTTTAAATCAAATGAAAGTCAAACACATTCAAAAAAAGCTTTTTAATTTAAATGAAAGTCAAACACATTCAAACAAAGCTATATAAATCAAATGAAAGTGAAATGCATTCTACAAAGAAAATTGATCTAAATGAAATTCAAACACATACAAACAAAGCTATTTGAATCAAATGACAGTCAAACACATTCTACAAAGCTAATTGAATCAATTGAAAGTCAAACACATTCAAACAAAGCTATTTGAATCAAATGAAAGTCAAATACATTCTACAAAGCTAATTGAATCAAATGAAAGTCAAACACATTCAAACAAAGCTAATTGAATCAAATGAAAGTCAAACACATTCAAACATAGCTATTTTATTAAATGAATGTCAAATAAATTCTACAAAGCTAATTGAATCAAATGAAAGTCAAACACATTCAAACAAAGCTATTTGAAGAAATTGAAAGTCAAATACATTCGACAAAGCAAATTAAATCAAATGAAAGTCAAACACAGTCAATCAAAGTTATTTGATTCAAATGAAAGTCAAATACATTCTACAAAGCTAATTGAATCAAATGAAAGTCAAACACATTCAAACAAAGCTGTTTGAATCAAATGAGAGTCAAATAAATTCAATCAAAGCTAATTAAATAAAATAAAAGTAAAATACATTTTACAAAGCTAATTGAATCAAAAGAAAGTCAAACACATTCAAACAAAGTGTTTTAAATCAAATGAAAGTCAAACACATTCAAAAAAAGCTTTTTAATTTAAATGAAAGTCAAACACATTCGAACAACGCTATTTGAATCAAATGAAAGTCAAATACATTCTACAAAGCTAATTGAATCAAATGAAAGTCAAACACAGTCAAACAAAGCTATTTGAATCAAATGACAGTCAAACACCTTCTACAAAGCTAATTGAATCAATTGAAAGACAAACACATTCAAACAAAGCTATTTGAATCAAATGAAAGTCAAATACATTCTACAAAGCTAATTGAATCAAATGAAAGTCAAACACATTCAAACAAAGCTAATTAAATCAAATAAAAGTCAAATACATTCTACAAAGCTAATTGAATCATATAAAAGTCAAACACATTCAAACAAAGCTAATTGAATCAAATGGAAGTCAAATACATTCTACAAAGCTAATTGAATTAAATTAAAGTCAAACACATTTAAAATAAGCTAATTGAATTTAATGAAAGTCAAACACATTCAAACAAAGCTTTCGAATCAAGTGAAAGTCAAATACATTCTACTAAGCTAATTAAATCAAATGAAAGTCAAACACATTCAAACAAATCTATTTGAATCAAATGAAAGTCAAATACGTTCAAACAAAGCTATATAAATCAAATGAAAGTGAAATGCATTCTACAAAGCAAATTGATCTAAATGAAATTCAAACACATTCAAACAAAGCTATTTGAATCAAATGACAGTCAAACACATTCTACAAGCTAATTGAATCAACTGAAAGTCAAACACATTCAAACAAAGCTATTTGAATCAAATGAAAGTCAAATACATTCTACAAAGCTAATTGAATCAAATGAAAGTCAAACACATTCAAACAACGCTAATTGAATCAAATGAAATTCAAACACATTCAAACAAAGCTATTTTAATTAAATGAATGTCAAATACATTCTACAAAGCTAATTGAATCAAATGAAAGTCAAACACATTCAAACAAAGCTATTTGAAGAAAATGAAAGTCAAATACATTCTACAAAGCAAATTGAATCAAAGAAAGTCAAACACAGTCAAAGAAAGTTATTTGATTAAAATCAAAGTCAAATACATTCTACAAAGCTAATTGAATTAAATGAAAGTCAAACACATTCAAACAAAGCTGTTTGAATCAAATGAGAGTCAAATAAATTCAATAAAAGATAAATAAATAAAATAAAAGTAAAATACATTCTACAAACCTAATTGAATCAAAAGAAAGTCAAACACATTCAAACAAAGTCTTTTAAATCAAATAAAAGTCAAACACATTCAAAAAAAGCTTTTTAATTTAAATGAAAGTTAAACACATTCGAACAAAGCTTTTTGAATCAAATGAAAGTCAAATACATTCTACAAAGCTAATTGAATCAAATAAAAGTCAAACACATTCAAATAAAGCTATTTGAATCAAATGAAAGTCAAATACATTCTACAAAGCTAATTGAATCAAATAAAAGTCAAACACATTCAAACAAAGCTATTTGAATCAAAGGAGAGTCAAATAAATTCAAACAAAGCTAATTAAATAAAAAAAAGTAAAATACATTCTACAAAGCTAATTGAATCAAATGAAAGTCAAACACATTCAAACAAAGCCTTTTAAATCAAATGAAAGTCAAACACATTCAAAAAAAGCTTTTTAATTTAAATGAAAGTCAAACACATTCAAACCAAGCTATATAAATCAAATGAAAGTGAAATGCATTCTACAAAGCAAATTGATCTAAATGAAATTCAAACACATTCAAACAAAGCTATTTGAATCAAATGACAGTCAAACACATTCTACAAAGCTAATTGAATCAATTGAAAGTGAAACACATTCAAACAAAGCTATTTGAATCAAATGAAAGTCAAATACATTCTACAAAGCTAATTGAAAATGAAAGTCAAACACATTCAAACAAAGCTAATTGAATCAAATGAAAGTCAAACACATTCAAACAAAGCTATTTTAATTAAATGAATGTCAAACAGAGTCAAACAAAGTTATTTGATTCAAATGAAAGTCAAATACATTCTACAAAGCTAATTGAATCATATAAAAGTCAAACACATTCAAACAAAGCTAATTGAATCAAATGGAAGTCAAACACATTCAAACAAAGCTGTTTCAATCAAATGAGAGTCAAATACGTTCAAACAAAGCTATTTTAATTAAATGAATTTAAAATACATTCTATAAAGCTAATTGAATCAAATGAAAGCCAAACACATTCAAACAAAGCTATATGAAGAAAATGAAAGTCAAATACATTCTACAAAGCAAATTGAATCAAATGAAAGTCAAACACAGTCAAACAAAGTTATTTGACTCAAATGAAAGTCAAATACATTCTACAAAGCTAATTGAATCAAATGAAAGTCAAACACATTCAAACAAAGTCTTTAAATCAAATGAAAGTCAAACACATTCAAAAAAAGCTTTTTAATTTAAATGAAAGTCAAATACATTCTACAAAGCTAATTGAATCATATAAAAGTCAAACACATTCAAACAAAGCTAATTGAATCAAATGGAAGTCAAATACATTCTACAAAGCTAATTGAATTAAATTAAAGTCAAACACATTCAAAATAAGCTAATTGAATTTAATGAAAGTCAAACACATTCAAACAAAGCTTTCGAAGCAAGTGAAATTTAAATACATTCTACAAAGCTAATTGAATCAAATGAAAGTCAAACACATTCAAACAAAGCTATTTGAATCAAAGGAGAGTCAAATAAATTCAAAAAAAGCTATCTAAATCAAATAACAGTAAAATAAATTCTACAAACCTAATTGAATCAAATGAAAGTCAAACACATTCAAACAAAGCCTTTTAAATCAAATGAAAGTCAAACACATTCAAAAAAAGCTTTTTAATTTAAATGAAAGTCAAACACATTCAAACAAAGCTATATAAATCAAATGAAAGTGAAATGCATTCTACAAAGAAAATTGATCTAAATGAAATTCAAACACATACAAACAAAGCTATTTGAATCAAATGACAGTCAAACACATTCTACAAAGCTAATTGAATCAATTGAAAGTCAAACACATTCAAACAAAGCTATTTGAATCAAATGAAAGTCAAATACATTCTACAAAGCTAATTGAATCAAATGAAAGTCAAACACATTCAAACAAAGCTAATTGAATCAAATGAAAGTCAAACACATTCAAACATAGCTATTTTATTAAATTAATGTCAAATAAATTCTACAAAGCTAATTGAATCAAATGAAAGTCAAACACATTCAAACAAAGCTATTTGAAGAAATTGAAAGTCAAATACATTCGACAAAGCAAATTAAATCAAATGAAAGTCAAACACAGTCAAACAAAGTTATTTGATTCAAATGAAAGTCAAATACATTCTACAAAGCTAATTGAATCAAATGAAAGTCAAACACATTCAAACAAAGCTAATTGAATCAAATGAAAGTCAAACACATTCAAACAAAGCTATTTTAATTAAATGAATGTCAAATACATTCTACAAAGCTAATTGAATCAAATGAAAGTCAAACACATTCAAACAAAGCTATTTGAAGAAAATGAAAGTCAAATACATTCTACAAAGCAAATTGAAACAAATGAAAGTCAAACACAGTCAAAGAAAGTTATTTGATTAAAATCAAAGTCAAATACATTCTATAAAGTTAATTGAATCAAATGAAAGTCAAACACATTCAAACAAAGCTGTTTGAATCAAATGAGAGTCAAATAAATTCAATCAAAGCTAAATAAATAAAATAAAAGTAAAATACATTCTACAAAGCTAATTGAATCAAAAGAAAGTCAAACACATTCAAACAAAGTCTTTTAAATCAAATGAAAGTCAAACACATTCAAAAAAAGCTTTTTAATTTAAATGAAAGTCAAACACATTCGAACAACGCTATTTGAATCAAATGAAAGTCAAATACATTCTACAAAGCTAATTGAATCAAATGAAAGTCAAACACAGTCAAACAAAGCTATTTGAATCAAATGACAGTCAAACACATTCTACAAAGCTAATTGAATCAATTGAAAGACAAACACATTCAAACAAAGCTATTTGAATCAAATGAAAGTCAAATACATTCTACAAAGCTAATTGAATCAAATGAAAGTCAAACACATTCAAACAAAGCTAATTAAATCAAATAAAAGTCAAATACATTCTACAAAGCTAATTGAATCATATAAAAGTCAAACACATTCAAACAAAGCTAATTGAATCAAATGGAAGTCAAATACATTCTACAAAGCTAATTGAATTAAATTAAAGTCAAACACATTTAAAATAAGCTAATTGAATTTAATGAAAGTCAAACACATTCAAACAAAGCTTTCGAATCAAGTGAAAGTCAAATACATTCTACTAAGCTAATTAAATCAAATGAAAGTCAAACACATTCAAACAAATCTATTTGAATCAAATGAAAGTCAAATACGTTCAAACAAAGCTATATAAATCAAATGAAAGTGAAATGCATTCTACAAAGCAAATTGATCTAAATGAAATTCAAACACATTCAAACAAAGCTATTTGAATCAAATGACAGTCAAACACATTCTACAAGCTAATTGAATCAACTGAAAGTCAAACACATTCAAACAAAGCTATTTGAATCAAATAGATGATTGAATTAAATTAAAGTCAAACATATTCAAAATAAGCCAATTGAATTTAATGAAAGTCAAACACATTCAAACAAAGCTTTCGAATCAAGTGAAAGTCAAATACATTCTACAAAGCTAATTGAATCAATTGAAAGTCAAACACATTCAAACAAAGCTATTTGAATCAAATGAAAGTCAAATACATTCTACAAAGCTAATTGAATCAAATGAAAGTCAAACACATTCAAACAAAGCTAATTGAATCAAATGAGAGTCAAACACATTCAAACAAAGCTTTCGAATCAAGTGAAAGTCAAATACATTCTACAAAGCTAATTGAATCAAATGAAAGTCAAACACATTCAAACAAAGCAATTTGAATCAAATGAAAGTCAAATACATTCTACTAAGCTAATGGAATCAAATGAAAGTCAAACACATTCAAACAAAGCTATTTGAATCAAATGAAAGTCAAACACATTCAAACAAAGCTATTTGAAGAAAATGAAAGTCAAACACATTCTACGAAGTTAATTGAATCAAATGAAAGTCAAACACATTCAAACAAAGCTATTTGAAGAAAATGAAAGTCAAATACATTCTACAAAGCAAATTGAATCAAATGAAAGTCAAACACAGTCAAACAAAGTTATTTGATTCAAATGAAAGTCAAATACATTCTACAAAGCTAATTGAATCAAATGAAAGTCAAACACATTCAAACAAAGCTAATTAAATCAAATAAAAGTCAAATACATTCTACAAAGCTAATTGAATCAAATGAAAGTCAAACACATTCAAACAAAGTCTTTTAAATAAAATGAAAGTCAAACACATTCAAAAAAAGCTTTTTAATTTAAATGAAAGTCAAACACATTCAAACAAAGCTATATAAATCAAATGAAAGTGATATGCATTCTACAAAGCAAATTGAATTAAATGAAATTCAAACACATTCAAACAAAGCTATTTGAATCAAATGACAGTAAAATACATTCTACAAAGCTAATTGAATCAAATGAAAGTCAAACACATTCAAACAAAGCTATTTGAATCAAATGAAAGTCAAATACATTCTACAAAATTGAAACAAATGAAAGTCAAACACATTCACACAAAGCTAATTGAATCAAATGAAAGTGAAACACATTCAAACAAAGCTATTTGAATCAAATGAGAGTCAAATACATTCAAACAAAGCTAATTAAATCAAATAAGAGTCAAATACATTCTACAAAGCTAATTTAATCATATAAAAGTCAAACACATTCAAACAAAGCTAATTGAATTAAATGGAAGTCAAATACATTCTACAAAGCTAATTGAATTAAATTAAAGTCAAACACATTCAAAATAAGCTAATTGAATTTAATGAAAGTCAAACACATTCAAACAAAGCTTTCGAATCAAGTGAAAGTCAAATACATTCTACAAAGCTAATTGAATCAAATGAAAGTCAAACACATTCAAACAAAGCTATTTGAATCAAATGAAGGTCAAATACATTCTACTAAGCTAATTGAATCAAATGAAAGTCAAACACATTCAAACAAAGCTATTTGAATCAAATGACAGACAAATACGTTCAAACAAAGCTATTTTAATTAAATAAATTTCAAATACATTCTACAAAGCTAATTGAATCAAATGAAAGTTAAACACATTCAAACAAAGCTATTTGAAGAAAATGAAAGTCAAATACATTCTACAAAGCAAATTGAATCAAATGAAAGTCAAACACAGTCAAACAAAGTTATTTGATTCAAATGAAAGTCAAATTCATTCTACAAAGCTAATTGAATCAAATGAAAGTCAAACACATTCAAACAAAACTAATTAAATCAATTAAAAGTCAAATACATTCTACAAAGCTAATTGAATCATATAAAAGTCAAACACATTCAAACAAAGCTAATTGAATCAAATGGAAGTCAAATACATTCTACAAAGATGATTGAATTAAATTAAAGTCAAACATATTCAAAATAAGCTAATTGAATTTAATGAAAGTCAAACACATTCAAACAAAGCTTTCGAATCAAGTGAAAGTCAAATACATTCTACAAAGCTAATTGAATCAATTGAAAGTCAAACACATTCAAACAAAGCTATTTGAATCAAATGAAAGTCAAATACATTCTACAAAGCTAATTGAATCAAATGAAAGTCAAACACATTCAAACAAAGCTAATTGAATCAAATGAGAGTCAAACACATTCAAACAAAGCTTTCGAATCAAGTGAAAGTCAAATACATTCTACAAAGCTAATTGAATCAAATGAAAGTCAAACACATTCAAACAAAGCTATTTGAATCAAATGAAAGTCAAATACATTCTACAAAATTGAAACAAATGAAAGTCAAACACATTCACACAAAGCTAATTGAATCAAATGAAAGTGAAACACATTCAAACAAAGCTATTTGAATCAAATGAGAGTCAAATACATTCAAACAAAGCTAATTAAATCAAATAAGAGTCAAATACATTCTACAAAGCTAATTTAATCATATAAAAGTCAAACACATTCAAACAAAGCTAATTGAATTAAATGGAAGTCAAATACATTCTACAAAGCTAATTGAATTAAATTAAAGTCAAACACATTCAAAATAAGCTAATTGAATTTAATGAAAGTCAAACACATTCAAACAAAGCTTTCGAATCAAGTGAAAGTCAAATACATTCTACAAAGCTAATTGAATCAAATGAAAGTCAAACACATTCAAACAAAGCTATTTGAATCAAATGAAGGTCAAATACATTCTACTAAGCTAATTGAATCAAATGAAAGTCAAACACATTCAAACAAAGCTATTTGAATCAAATGACAGACAAATACGTTCAAACAAAGCTATTTTAATTAAATAAATTTCAAATACATTCTACAAAGCTAATTGAATCAAATGAAAGTTAAACACATTCAAACAAAGCTATTTGAAGAAAATGAAAGTCAAATACATTCTACAAAGCAAATTGAATCAAATGAAAGTCAAACACGGTCAAACAAAGTTATTTGATTCAAATGAAAGTCAAATTCATTCTACAAAGCTAATTGAATCAAATGAAAGTCAAACACATTCAAACAAAACTAATTAAATCAATTAAAAGTCAAATACATTCTACAAAGCTAATTGAATCATATAAAAGTCAAACACATTCAAACAAAGCTAATTGAATCAAATGGAAGTCAAATACATTCTACAAAGATGATTGAATTAAATTAAAGTCAAACATATTCAAAATAAGCTAATTGAATTTAATGAAAGTCAAACACATTCAAACAAAGCTTTCGAATCAAGTGAAAGTCAAATACATTCTACAAAGCTAATTGAATCAATTGAAAGTCAAACACATTCAAACAAAGCTATTTGAATCAAATGAAAGTCAAATACATTCTACAAAGCTAATTGAATCAAATGAAAGTCAAACACATTCAAACAAAGCTAATTGAATCAAATGAGAGTCAAACACATTCAAACAAAGCTTTCGAATCAAGTGAAAGTCAAATACATTCTACAAAGCTAATTGAATCAAATGAAAGTCAAACACATTCAAACAAAGCTATTTGAATCAAATGAAAGTCAAATACATTCTACAAAATTGAAACAAATGAAAGTCAAACACATTCACACAAAGCTAATTGAATCAAATGAAAGTGAAACACATTCAAACAAAGCTATTTGAATCAAATGAGAGTCAAATACATTCAAACAAAGCTAATTAAATCAAATAAGAGTCAAATACATTCTACAAAGCTAATTTAATCATATAAAAGTCAAACACATTCAAACAAAGCTAATTGAATTAAATGGAAGTCAAATACATTCTACAAAGCTAATTGAATTAAATTAAAGTCAAACACATTCAAAATAAGCTAATTGAATTTAATGAAAGTCAAACACATTCAAACAAAGCTTTCGAATCAAGTGAAAGTCAAATACATTCTACAAAGCTAATTGAATCAAATGAAAGTCAAACACATTCAAACAAAGCTATTTGAATCAAATGAAGGTCAAATACATTCTACTAAGCTAATTGAATCAAATGAAAGTCAAACACATTCAAACAAAGCTATTTGAATCAAATGACAGACAAATACGTTCAAACAAAGCTATTTTAATTAAATAAATTTCAAATACATTCTACAAAGCTAATTGAATCAAATGAAAGTTAAACACATTCAAACAAAGCTATTTGAAGAAAATGAAAGTCAAATACATTCTACAAAGCAAATTGAATCAAATGAAAGTCAAACACAGTCAAACAAAGTTATTTGATTCAAATGAAAGTCAAATTCATTCTACAAAGCTAATTGAATCAAATGAAAGTCAAACACATTCAAACAAAACTAATTAAATCAATTAAAAGTCAAATACATTCTACAAAGCTAATTGAATCATATAAAAGTCAAACACATTCAAACAAAGCTAATTGAATCAAATGGAAGTCAAATACATTCTACAAAGATGATTGAATTAAATTAAACTCAAACATATTCAAAATAAGCTAATTGAATTTAATGAAAGTCAAACACATTCAAACAAAGCTTTCGAATCAAGTGAAAGTCAAATACATTCTACAAAGCTAATTGAATCAATTGAAAGTCAAACACATTCAAACAAAGCAATTTGAATCAAATGAAAGTCAAATACATTCTACTAAGCTAATGGAATCAAATGAAAGTCAAACACCTTCAAACAAAGCTATTTGAATCAAATGAAAGTCAAACACATTCAAACAAAGCTATTTGAAGAAAATGAAAGTCAAACACATTCTACGAAGTTAATTGAATCAAATGAAAGTCAAACACATTCAAACAAAGATATTTGAAGAAAATGAAAGTCAAATACATTCTACAAAGCAAATTGAATCAATCGAAAGTCAAACACAGTCAAACAAAGTTATTTGATTCAAATGAAAGTCAAATACATTCTACAAAGCTAATTGAATCAAATGAAAGTCAAACACATTCAAACAAAGCTAATTAAATCAAATAAAAGTCAAATACATTCTACAAAGCTAATTGAATCAAATGAATGTCAAACACATTCAAACAAAGCTGTTTGAATCAAATGAGAGTCAAAATAAATTCAAACAAAGCTAATTAAATAAAATAAAAGTGAAATACATTCTACAAAGCTAATTGAATCAAATGAAAGTCAAACACATTCAAAAAAAGTCTTTTAAATAAAATGAAAGTCAAACACATTCAAAAAAAGCTTTTTAATTTAAATGAAAGTCAAACACATTCAAACAAAGCTATATAAATCAAATGAAAGTGATATGCATTCTACAAAGCAAATTGAATTAAATGAAATTCAAACACATTCAAACAAAGCTATTTGAATCAAATGACAGTAAAATACATTCTACAAAGCTAATTGAATCAAATGAAAGTCAAACACATTGAAACAAAGCTATTTGAATCAAATGAAAGTCAAATACATTCTACAAAATTGAAACAAATGAAAGTCAAACACATTCACACAAAGCTAATTGAATCAAATGAAAGTGAAACACATTCAAACAAAGCTATTTGAATCAAATGAGAGTCAAATACATTCAAACAAAGCTAATTAAATCAAATAAGAGTGAAATACATTCTACAAAGCTAATTTAATCATATAAAAGTCAAACACATTCAAACAAAGCTAATTGAATTAAATGGAAGTCAAATACATTCTACAAAGCTAATTGAATTAAATTAAAGTCAAACACATTTAAAACAAGCTAATTGAATTTAATGAAAGTCAAACACATTCAAACAAAGCTTTCGAATCAAGTGAAAGTCAAATACATTCTAAAAAGCTAATTGAATCAAATGAAAGTCAAACACATTCAAACAAAGCTATTTGAATCAAATGAAGGTCAAATACATTCTACTAAGCTAATTGAATCAAATGAAAGTCAAACACATTCAAACAAAGCTATTTGAATCAAATGACAGACAAATACGTTCAAACAAAGCTATTTTAATTAAATGAATGTCAAATACATTCTACAAAGCTAATTGAATCAAATGAAAATCAAACACATTCAAACAAAGCTATTTGAAGAAAATGAAAGTCAAATACATTCTACAAAGCAAATTGAATCAAATGAAAGTCAAACACAGTCAAACAAAGTTATTTGATTCAAATGAAAGTCAAATTCATTCTATAAAGCTAATTGAATCAAATGAAAGTCAAACACATTCAAACAAAACTAATTAAATCAATTAAAAGTCAAATACATTCTACAAAGCTAATTGAATCATATAAAAGTCAAACACATTCAAACAAAGCTAATTGAATCAAATGGAAGTCAAATACATTCTACAAAGATGATTGAATTAAATTAAAGTCAAACATATTCAAAATAAGCTAATTGAATTTAATGAAAGTCAAACACATTCAAACAAAGCTTTCGAATCAAGTGAAAGTCAAATACATTCTACAAAGCTAATTGAATCAATTGAAAGTCAAACACATTCAAACAAAGCTATTTGAATCAAATGAAAGTCAAATACATTCTACAAAGCTAAGTGAATCAAATGAAAGTCAAACACATTCAAACAAAGCTAATTGAATTAAATGACAGTCAAACACATTCAAACAAAGCTATTTTAATTAAATGAATGTCAAATACATTCTACAAAGCTAATTGAATCAAATGAAAGTCAAACACATTCAAACAAAGCTATTTGAAGAAATGAAAGTCAAATACATTCTACAAAGCAAATTGAATCAAATGAAAGTCAAACATAATCAAAGAAAGTTATTTGATTAAAATCAAAGTCAAATACATTCTACAAAGCTAATTGAATAAAATGAAAGTCAAACACATTCAAACAAAGCTGTTTGAATCAAATGAGAGTCAAATAAATTCAATCAAAGCTAATTAAATAAAATAAAAGTAAAATACATTCTACAAAGCTAATTGAATCAAAAGAAAGTCAAACACATTCAAACAAAGGCTTTTAAATCAAATGAAAGTCAAACACATTCAAAAAAAGCTTTTTAATTTAAATGAAAGTCAAACACATTCAAACAAAGCTATATAAATCAAATGAAAGTGAAATGCATTCTACAAAGCAAATTGATCTAAATGAAATTTAAACACATTCAAACAAAGCTATTTGAATCAAATGACAGTCAAACACATTCTACAAAGCTAAGTGAATCAATTGAAAGTCAAACACATTCAAACAAAGCTATTTGAATCAAATGAAAGTCAAATACGTTCTACAAAGCTAATTGAATCAAATGAAAGTCAAACACGTTCAAACAAAGCTAATTGAATCAATTGAAAGTCAAACACATTCAAACAAAGCTATTTTAATTAAATGAATGTCAAACACAGTTAAACAAAGTCATTTGATTCAAATGAAAGTCAAATACATTCTACAAAGCTAATTGAATCAAATGAAAGTCAAACACATTCAAACAAAGCTAATTAAATAAAAAAAAGTCAAATACATTCTACAAAGCTAATTGAATCATATAAAAGTCAAACACATTCAAACAAATCTAATTGAATCAAATGGAAGTCAAACACATTCAAACAAAGCTGTTTGAATCAAATGAGAGTCAAATACGTTCAAACAAAGCTATTTTAATTAAATGAATGTCAAATACATTCTACAAAGCTAATTGAATCAAATGAAAGTCAAACACATTCAAACAAAGCTATTTGAAGAAAATGAAAGTCAAATACATTCTACAAAGCAAATTGAATCAAATGAAAGTCAAACACAGTCAAACAAAGTTATTTGATTCAAATGAAAGTCAAATACATTCTACAAAGCTAATTGAATCAAATGAAAGTCAAACACATTCAAACAAAGCTCATTAAATCAAATAAAAGTCAAATACACTCTACAAAGCTAATTGAATCATATAAAAGTCAAACACATTCAAACAAAGCTGTTTGAATCAAATGAGAGTCAAATAAATTCAAACAAAGCTAATTAAATAAAATAAAAGTGAAATACATTCTACAAAGCTAATTGAATCAAATGAAAGTCAAACACATTCAAACAAAGTCTTTTAAATAAAATGAAAGTCAAACACATTCAAAAAAAGCTTTTTAATTTAAATGAAAGTCAAACACATTCAAACAAAGCTATATAAATCAAATGAAAGTGAAATGCATTCTACAAAGCAAATTGAATTAAATGAAATTCAAACACATTCAAACAAAGCTATTTGAATCAAATGACAGTAAAATACATTCTACAAAGCTAATTGAATCAAATGAAAGTCAAACACATTCAAACAAAGCTATTTGAATCAAATGATAGTCAAATACGTTCTACAAAGCTAATTGTATCAAATGAAAGTCAAACACATTCAAACAAAGCTATTTGAATAAAATGAAAGTGAAATGCATTCTACAAAGCTAATTGAATCAAATGAAAGTGAAACACATTCAAACAAAGCGATTTGAATCAAATGAGAGTCAAATACATTCAAACAAAGCTAATTAAATCAAATAAGAGTCAAATCCATTCTACAAAGCTAATTGAATCATATAAAAGTCAAACACATTCAAACAAAGCTAATTGAATTAAATGGAAGTCAAATACATTCTACAAAGCTAATTGAATCAAATGAAAGTCAAACATAATCAAAGAAAGTTATTTGATTAAAATCAAAGTCAAATACATTCTACAAAGCTAATTGAATCAATTGAAAGTCAAACACATTCAAACAAAGCTATTTGAATCAAATGATAGTCAAATACATTCTACAAAGCTAATTGAATCAAATGAAAGTCAAACACATTCAAACAAAGCTAATTGAATCAAATGAGAGTCAAACACATTCAAACAAAGCTATTTTAATTAAATGAATGTCAAATACATTCTACAAAGCTAATTGAATCAAATGAAAGTCAAACACATTCAAACAAAGCTATTTGAAGAAATGAAAGTATAATACATTCTACAAAGCAAATTGAATCAAATGAAAGTCAAACATAATCAAAGAAAGTTATTTGATTAAAATCAAAGTCAAATACATTCTACAAAGCTAATTGAATCAAATGAAAGTCAAACACATTCAAACAAAGCTGTTTGAATCAAATGAGAGTCAAATAAATTCAATCAAAGCTAATTAAATAAAATAAAAGTAAAATACATTCTACAAAGCTAATTGAATCAAAAGAAAGTCAAACACATTCAAACAAAGGCTTTTAAATCAAATGAAAGTCAAACACATTCAAAAAAAAGCTTTTTAATTTAAATGAAAGTCAAACACATTCAAACAAAGCTATATAAAATCAAATGAAAGTGAAATGCATTCTACAAAGCAAATTGATCTAAATGAAATTTAAACACATTCAAACAAAGCTATTTGAATCAAATGACAGTCAAACACATTCTACAAAGCTAAATGAATCAATTGAAAGTCAAACACATTCAAACAAAGCTATTTGAATCAAATGAAAGTCAAATACGTTCTACAAAGCTAATTGAATCAAATGAAAGTCAAACACGTTCAAACAAAGCTAATTGAATCAATTGAAAGTCAAACACATTCAAACAAAGCTATTTTAATTAAATGAATGTCAAACACAGTTAAACAAAGTCATTTGATTCAAATGAAAGTCAAATACATTCTACAAAGCTAATTGAATCAAATGAAAGTCAAACACATTCAAACAAAGCTAATTAAATAAAAAAAAGTCAAATACATTCTACAAAGCTAATTGAATCATATAAAAGTCAAACACATTCAAACAAATCTAATTGAATCAAATGGAAGTCAAACACATTCAAACAAAGCTGTTTGAATCAAATGAGAGTCAAATACGTTCAAACAAAGCTATTTTTAATTAAATGAATGTCAAATACATTCTACAAAGCTAATTGAATCAAATGAAAGTCAAAACACATTCAAACAAAGCTATTTGAAGAAAATGAAAGTCAAATACATTCTACAAAGCAAATTGAATCAAATGAAAGTCAAACACAGTCAAACAAAGTTATTTGATTCAAATGAAAGTCAAATACATTCTACAAAGCTAATTGAATCAAATGAAAGTCAAACACATTCAAACAAAGCTCATTAAATCAAATAAAAGTCAAATACATTCTACAAAGCTAATTGAATCATATAAAAGTCAAACACATTCAAACAAAGCTGTTTGAATCAAATGAGAGTCAAATAAATTCAAACAAAGCTAATTAAATAAAATAAAAGTGAAATACATTCTACAAAGCTAATTGAATCAAATGAAAGTCAAACACATTCAAACAAATTCTTTTAAATAAAATGAAAGTCAAACACATTCAAAAAAAAGCTTTTTAATTTAAATGAAAGTCAAACACATTCAAACAAAGCTATATAAATCAAATGAAAGTGAAATGCATTCTACAAAGCAAATTGAATTAAATGAAATTCAAACACATTCAAACAAAGCTATTTGAATCAAATGACAGTAAAATACATTCTACAAAGCTAATTGAATCAAATGAAAGTCAAACACATTCAAACAAAGCTATTTGAATCAAATGATAGTCAAATACGTTCTACAAAGCTAATTGTATCAAATGAAAGTCAAACACATTCAAACAAAGCTATTTTGAATAAAATGAAAGTGAAATGCATTCTACAAAGCTAATTGAATCAAATGAAAGTGAAACACATTCAAACAAAGCGATTTGAATCAAATGAGAGTCAAATACATTCAAACAAAGCTAATTAAATCAAATAAGAGTCAAATCCATTCTACAAAGCTAATTGAATCATATAAAAGTCAAACACATTCAAACAAAGCTAATTGAATTAAATGGAAGTTAAATACATTCTACAAAGCTCATTGAATTAAATTAAAGTCAAACACATTCAAAATAAGCTAATTGAATTTAATAAAAGTCAAACACATTCAAACAAAGCTTTTCGAATCAAGTGAAAGTCAAATACATTCTACAAAGCTAATTGAATCAAATGAAAGTCAAACACATTCAAACAAAGCTATTTGAATCAAATGAAAGTCAAATACATTCTACTAAGCTAATTGAATCAAATGAAAAGTCAAACACATTCAAACAAAACTATTTGAATCAAATGACAGTCAAATACGTTCTACAAAGCTAATTGTATCAAATGAAAGTCAAACACATTCAAACAAAGCTATTTGAATAAAATGAAAGTTAAATGCATTCTACAAAAGCTAATTGAATCAAATGAAAGTGAAACACATTCAAACAAAGCTATTTGAATCAAATGAGAGACAAATACATTCAAACAAAGCTAATTAAATCAAATTTAAGTCAAATACATTCTACAAAGCTAATTGAATCAAATGAAAGTCAAACACATTCAAACAAAGCTAATTGAATTAACTGAAAGTCAAATACATTCAACAAAGCGAATTGAATCAAATGAAAGTCAAACACATTCAAACAAAGCTAATTGAATCAAATGAAAGTCAAACACATTCAAACAATGATTTCGTATTAAATGAAAGTAAAAATACATTCTACAAAGCTAATTGAATCAAATGAAAGTCAAACACATTCAAAAAAAGCTATTGAAATCAAATGAAAGTCAAATACATTCTACAAAAGCTAATTGAATCAAATGAAAGTCAAACACATTCAAACAAAGCTATTTGAATCAAATGAGAGTCAAATAAATTCAAAACAAAGCTAATTAAATCAAATAAAAGTAAAATACATTCTACAAAGCTAATTGCGTCAAATGAAAGTCAAACACATTCAAAAAAAGCTTTGTAATTTAAATGATAGTCAAACACATTCAAATAAAGCTATATAAATCAAATGAAAGTGAAATGCATTCTACAAAGCAAATTGAATTAAATGAAAGTCAAACACATTCAAACAAAGCTATTTGAATCAAATGAAAGTAAAATACATTCTACAAAGCTAATTGAATCAAATGAAAGTCAAACACATTCAAACAAAGTCTTTTAAAATCAAATGAAAGTCAAACACATTCAAAAAAAGCTTTTTAATTTAAATGAAAGTCAAACACATTCAAACAAAGCTATATAAATCAAATGAAAGTGAAATGCATTCTACAATGCAAATTGAATTAAATGAAATTGAAACACATTCAAACAAAGCTATTTGAATCAAATGACAGTAAAATACATTCTACAAAGCTTATTGAATTCAATTGAAAGTCAAACACATTCAAACAAAGCTATTTGAATCAAATGAAAGTCAAATACATTCTACAAAGCTAATTGAATCAAATGAAAGTCAAACACATTCAAACAAAGCTAATTGAATCAAATGAATGTCAAACACATTCAAACAAAGCTATTTTAATTAAATGAATGTCAAATACATTCTACAAAGCTAATTGAATCAAATGAAAGTCAAACACATTCAAACAAAGCTATTTGAAGAAAACGAAAGTCAAATACATTCAACAAAAGCAAATTGAAACAAATGAAAGTCAAACACAGTCAAACAAATTTATTTGACTCAAATGAAAGTCAAATACATTCTACAAAGCTAATTGAATCAAATGAAAGTCAAACACATTCAAACAAAGCTATTTGAATCAAATGAAAGTCAAACACATTCTGATCCAAAGTGGACATCTAATGAACCTGTTGCTTTAGTCTTAGAGACTCTTGGATTTTATCCATTTACAAAGAGGCTGAAGTTCTATGTTGTATTTCATGGGTAGATTGAAGATTGGGCGCATGGCGCGCTTCACTACAGATTTGGCACGTTTCACTGCTATTTTGGGCGTGTGGATCCTAAGCCATTTACTAGCTATTATTATCTTATATTTTAGTTAATGTTGCTGAAATAATGCCAAGAGTTTAGCTCTTTGGCCGGTTGTAATAGGAAGTTATCATTAGGCTTTATTATGCTTTTATTGTTTAGCTTAAATCAAGGAGGAAAAACTGCTGGCTTTTTGGCTGTTCATGCTTGGACGGTTTTCCTTGACTTTTGGTGTGTTTTTGCTGCTCCTTTCCTCTATAAAAGGGAGAGCAAAACAGAAATAAAAACCAGTTTCGAGTTTGGATAAAAAACCTTGTGTTTTAGCATTTTAACTTAGAGTTTGTCTCAAGTTCAAGTGTTCCCTTATTGCTTTGAGTAAGTCTTGAGTGATAAGCTTAGGAGAGATTGAGTGAGTCTTATCTCTGGTCTAAAACCCCAAAACTTTGAGTGTGTCCTTGAGTTTTGGCCCTTTTATCTTGTTCCATGATATTTGAGTATTCTAACTATAAGTATTTTTAAATCCATCAACCCATATTCGGGAGGGTGTATTTAGATTTACATCATCTGGTATCAGAGCCTAGTTAAGGGTTTCTTGAAGAAAATCGAGTTTGAAGGCGTTTGGAGCAAAACGGCAGAATTCAATCAGTTTGGAGTTGCGGTTTGAGAAGGACATATCTCCTTCGTTTTCTGTCTAAATCGAGTTATTTCTTTTTTGAATCTGGATATTTTTTTGCGTAGATTACTCACAAAAATTTTCAGATATTTTGAATTTTTCTGCTAATAAACTGGGCAGGTTTTTCGCAGCAACGCAGAAAAGAGGCAAAACCGGGAAGGCAGAATTCAATTGAAGATTTCTCCCTCATCCGAAAAGCTTTTGAGGAATTTCTTTTTTGCAAATTGGTTGTTTTGATCTGAATTTTCTGAATTTGTAAGCCTTTGAGAGTCTAGAGGCAATTTTCGTTTTTCTTTTTGTCTCTAATTTCGGCAGTTCTCACTCATTGTACTTGTAATATCCAAGCAAAATAGTGGAAATCATGTCTAGTGAGGAGCTTGCTAGAATGTTGCAAGTAATCACTGAAAAATTGGAGAATTTGGAGAAAAAACAGAAGAGAGTGAAGTCTCTAGGGCACAACAAGATACTAGGATGGATGCCATATCTGATATGCTCCTTAAAAGCCACTAGGAAAATAAATGAATTAGAGGAGGAGGATGAAAATAGTGGTAACAATTTTAGACAATTTGATGAAGATAGGGGTCTAAAA
>NW_018744511.1:0-34249 GCF_001683475.1 Chenopodium quinoa | reverse complement strand
ATTTGATTTAATTAAGTTTGTTTGAATGTGTTTGACTTTCATTCGATTCAATTAGGTTTGTTTGAATGTGTTTAACTTTCATTTGATTCAATTGGGTTTTGTTTGAATGTGTTTGACTTTCATTGGATTCGATTAGGTTTGTTAGAATGTCTTTGCCTCTCATTTTATTCAATTAGCTTTGTTGAATGCATTAGACTTTAATTTGATTCAAGAAGCTTTTTTTGAATGTGTTTGAATTTATATTTGATTCAATTAGCTTTTTACAATGCATTTGACTTTCATTTGATTTAATTAGCTTTGTTAAATTTGTACTTGACTTTCGTTTGATTCAGAAAGCTTTGTTTGAATGTGTTTGACTTTCTTTTTATTTAATTAGCTTTTTTTGAATGTCTTTGACTTTCATTTGATATTAGCTTTGTACAATGCATTTGACTTTCATTTGATTTAATTAGATTTATTAAATGTATTTGACTTTCATTTGATTCAGAAAGCTTTGTTTGAATGTGTTTGACTTTCATTTGATTTAATTAGCTTTGTTTAAATGTGTTTGACTTTGATTTTATTCGTTTAGCTTTGTATAATGCATTTGACTTTAATTTGATTGAAAAAGCTTTATTAGAATGTGTTTGACTTTCATTCGAATCAATTAGCTTTGATGAATGCATTTGACTTTCATTTTATTCAAAAAGCTCTGTTTGAATGTGTTTGACTTTCCTTTTATTCAATTAGCTTATATAGAATGTGTTTGACTTTCATTTGATTTAATTAGCTTTGTTTAATTGTGTTTGACTTTCATTTGATTCAATTAGCTTTATTGAATGCATTTGACTTTCATTTGATTCAAGAAGATTTGTTTGAATGTGTTTGACTTTCATTTGATTCAATTAGCTTTTCTTGAATGTGTTTGACTTTCATTTGATTCAATTAGCTTTATAGAATGCATTTGACTTTCACTTGATTCAAAAAGCTCTGTTTGAATATGTTTGACTTTCCTTTGATTCAATTAGCTTATATAGAATGTGTTTGACTTTCATTTGATTTAATTAGCTTTGTTTAATTGTGTTTGACTTTCATTTGATTCAATTAGGTTTGTTTTGAATGTGTTTGACTTTCATTGGATTCAATTAGGTTTGTTAGAATGTGTTTGCCTCTCATTTGATTCAATTAGCTTTGTTGAATGCATTAGACTTTAATTTGATTCAAGAAGCTTTTTTTGAATGTGTTTGAATTTATATTTGATTCAATTAGCTTTGTACAATGCATTAGACTTTCATTTGATTTAATTAGATTTATTAAATGTATTTGACTTTCATTTGATTCAGAAAGCTTTGTTTGAATGTGTTTGACTTTCATTTGATTTAATTAGCTTTGTTTAAATGTGTTTGACTTTGATTTGATTCGTTGAGCTTTGTAAAATGCATTTGACTTTAATTTGATTGAAAAAGCTTTATTTGAATGTGTTTGACTTTCATTCGAATCAATTAGCTTTGATGAATGCATTTGACTTTCATTTTATTCAAAAAGCTCTGTTTGAATGTGTTTTACTTTCCTTTGATTCAATTAGCTTATATAGAATGTGTTTGACTTTCATTTGATTTAATTAGCTTTGTATAATTGTGTTTGACTTTCATTTGATTCAGTTAGCTTTATTGAATGCATTTGACTTTCATTTGGTTCAAGAAGATTTGTTTGAATGTGTTTGACTTTCATTTGATTCAATTAGCTTTTCTTGAATGTGTTTGACTTTCATTTGATTCAATTAGCTTTGTAGAAAGCATTTGACTTTCATTTGATTAAATTAGCTTTGTTGAATGCATTTGACTTTCATTTGATTCAGAAAGCTTTTATTGGAATGTGTTTGACTTTCATTTGATTTAATTAGCTTTGTTTGAATGTGTTTGACTTTTATTTGATTCAAAAAGCTTTGTTTTAATGTGTTTGAATTTCATTTGATTCAATTAGCTTTCTTTGAATGTATTTGACTTTCATTTGATTCGTTTAGCTTTGTAGAATGCATTTGACTTTCATTTGATTTAATTAGCTTTGTTAACGCTCTGTTTGAATGTGTTTGACTTTCATTTGATTCAATTAGCTTTATTGAATGTATTTGACTTTCATTTGATTCAAGAAGATGTGTTTGAATGTGTTTGACTTTCATTTGATTCAATTAGCTTTGCTTGAACGTGTTTGACTTTCATTTGATTCAATTAGCTTTGTAGAATGCATTTGACTTTCATTTGATTAAATTAGCTTTGTTGAATACATTTGACTTTCATTTGATTCAGAAAGCTTTGTATGAATGTGTTTGACTTTCATTTGATTTAATTAGCTTAGTTTGAAAGTGTTTTGACTTTTATTTGATTCAAAAAGCTTTGTTTGAATGTGTTTGACTTTCATTTGATTCAATTAGGTTTGTTTGAATGTGTTTGACTTTCATTTGATTCGTTTAACTTTGTAGAACGCATTTGACTTTCATTTGATTTAATTAGCTTTGTTGAACGCAATTGACTTTCATTTGATTCAGAAAGCTTTATTTGAATGTGTTTGACTTTCATTTGATTCAATTAGCTTTATAGAATGCATTTGACTTTCATTTGATTCAAAAAGCTCTGTTTGAATGTGTTTGACTTCCATTTGATTTAATTAAGTTTGTTTGAATGTGTTTGACTTTCATTCGATTCAATTAGGTTTGTTTGAATGTGTTTAACTTTCATTTGATTCAATTGGGTTTGTTTGAATGTGTTTGACTTTCATTGGATTCGATTAGGTTTGTTAGAATGTCTTTGCCTCTCATTTTATTCAATTAGCTTTGTTGAATGCATTAGACTTTAATTTGATTCAAGAAGCTTTTTTTGAATGTGTTTGAATTTATATTTGATTCAATTAGCTTTTTTACAATGCATTTGACTTTCATTTGATTTAATTAGCTTTGTTAAATGTACTTGACTTTCGTTTGATTCAGAAAGCTTTGTTTGAATGTGTTTGACTTTCTTTTTATTTAATTAGCTTTTTTTGAATGTCTTTGACTTTCATTTGATATTAGCTTTGTACAATGCATTTGACTTTCATTTGATTTAATTAGATTTATTAAATGTATTTGACTTTCATTTGATTCAGAAAGCTTTGTTTGAATGTGTTTGACTTTCATTTGATTTAATTAGCTTTGTTTAAATGTGTTTGACTTTGATTTTATTCGTTTAGCTTTGTATAATGCATTTGACTTTAATTTGATTGAAAAAGCTTTATTAGAATGTGTTTGACTTTCATTCGAATCAATTAGCTTTGATGAATGCATTTGACTTTCATTTTATTCAAAAAGCTCTGTTTGAATGTGTTTGACTTTCCTTTTATTCAATTAGCTTATATAGAATGTGTTTGACTTTCATTTGATTTAATTAGCTTTGTTTAATTGTGTTTGACTTTCATTTGATTCAATTAGCTTTATTGAATGCATTTGACTTTCATTTGATTCAAGAAGATTTGTTTGAATGTGTTTGACTTTCATTTGATTCAATTAGCTTTTCTTGAATGTGTTTGACTTTCATTTGATTCAATTAGCTTTGTAGAAAGCATTTGACTTTCATTTGATTAAATTAGCTTTGTTGAACGCATTTGATTTTCATTTGATTCAAAAAGCTTTGTTTGATTGTGTTTGACATTCATTTCATTCAATTAGGTTTTTTTAAATGTGTTAGGCGTTCATTGTATTCAATTAGGTTTGTTTGAATGTGTTTGACTTTCATTCGATTCAATTAGCTTTGATAAATGCATTTGACTTTCATTTGATTATAAAAGCTCTGTTTGAATGTGTTTGACTTTCATTTGATTCAATTAGCTTTATTGAATGTATTTGACTTTCATTTGATTCAAGAAGATGTGTTTGAATGTGTTTGACTTTTATTTGATTCAATTAGCTTTGCTTGAACGTGTTTGACTTTCATTTGATTCAATTAGCTTTGTAGAATTCATTTGACTTTCATTTGATTAAATTAGCTTTGTTGAATACATTTGACTTTCATTTGATTCAGAAAGCTTTGTATGAATGTGTTTGACTTTCATATTTGATTTAATTAGCTTAGTTTGAAAGTGTTTGACTTTCATTTGATTAAAAAAGCTCTGTTTGAATGTGTTTGACTTTCATTTGATTCAATTAGCTTTATAGAATGCATTTGACTTTCACTTGATTCAAAAAGCTCTGTTTGAATATGTTTGACTTTCCTTTGATTCAATTAGCTTATATAGAATGTGTTTGACTTTCATTTGATTTAATTAGCTTTGTTTAATTGTGTTTGACTTTCATTTGATTCAATTAGGTTTGTTTGAATGTGTTTGACTTTCATTGGATTCAATTAGGTTTGTTAGAATGTGTTTGCCTCTCATTTGATTCAATTAGCTTTGTTGAATGCATTAGACTTTAATTTGATTCAAGAAGCTTTTTTTGAATGTGTTTGAATTTATATTTGATTCAATTAGCTTTGTACAATGCATTTGACTTTCATTTGATTTAATTAGATTTATTAAATGTATTTGACTTTCATTTGATTCAGAAAGCTTTGTTTGAATGTGTTTGACTTTCATTTGATTTAATTAGCTTTGTTTAAATGTGTTTGACTTTGATTTGATTCGTTGAGCTTTGTAAAAATGCATTTGACTTTAATTTGATTGAAAAAGCTTTATTTGAATGTGTTTGACTTTCATTCGAATCAATTAGCTTTGATGAATGCATTTGACTTTCATTTTATTCAAAAAGCTCTGTTTGAATGTGTTTTACTTTCCTTTGATTCAATTAGCTTATATAGAATGTATTTGACTTTCATTTGATTTAATTAGCTTTGTATAATTGTGTTTGACTTTCATTTGATTCAGTTAGCTTTATTGAATGCATTTGACTTTCATTTGGTTCAAGAAGATTTGTTTGAATGTGTTTGACTTTCATTTGATTCAATTAGCTTTTCTTGAATGTGTTTGACTTTCATTTGATTCAATTAGCTTTGTAGAAAGCATTTGACTTTCATTTGATTAAATTAGCTTTGTTGAATGCATTTGACTTTCATTTTATTCAGAAAGCTTTATTGGAATGTGTTTGACTTTCATTTGATTTAATTAGCTTTGTTTGAATGTGTTTAACTTTTATTTGATTCAAAAAGCTTTGTTTGAATGTGTTTGAATTTCATTTGATTCAATTAGCTTTCTTTGAATGCATTTGACTTTCATTTGATTCGTTTAGCTTTGTAGAATGCATTTGACTTTCATTTTATTTAATTAGCTTTGTTAACGCTCTGTTTGAATGTGTTTGACTTTCATTTGATTCAATTAGCTTTATTGAATGTATTTGACTTTCATTTGATTCAAGAATATGTGTTTGAATGTGTTTGACTTTCATTTGATTCAATTAGCTTTGCTTGAACGTGTTTGACTTTCATTTGATTCAATTAGCTTTGTAGAATGCATTTGACTTTCATTTGATTAAATTAGCTTTGTTGAATACATTTGACTTTCATTTGATTCAGAAAGCTTTGTATGAATGTGTTTGACTTTCATTTGATTTAATTAGCTTAGTTTGAAAGTGTTTGACTTTTATTTGATTCAAAAAGCTTTGTTTGAATGTGTTTGACTTTCATTTGATTCAATTAGGTTTGTTTGAATGTGTTTGACTTTCATTTGATTCGTTTAACTTTGTAGAACGCATTTGACTTTCATTTGATTTAATTAGCTTTGTTGAACGCAATTGACTTTCATTTGATTCAGAAAGCTTTATTTGAATGTGTTTGACTTTCATTTGATTCAATTAGCTTTATAGAATGCATTTGACTTTCATTTGATTCAAAAAGCTCTGTTTGAATGTGTTTGACTTCCATTTGATGTAATTAAGTTTGTTTGAATGTGTTTTACTTTCATTCGATTCAATTAGGTTTGTTTGAATGTGTTTGACTTTCATTTGATTCAATTAGGTTTGTTTGAATGTGTTTGACTTTCATTGGATTCGATTAGGTTTGTTAGAATGTCTTTGCCTCTCATTTTATTCAATTAGCTTTGTTGAATGCATTAGACTTTAATTTGATTCAAGAAACTTTTTTTTGAATGTGTTTGAATTTATATTTGATTCAATTAGCTTTTTACAATGCATTTGACTTTCATTTGATTTAATTAGCTTTGTTAAATGTACTTGACTTTCGTTTGATTCAGAAAGCTTTGTTTGAATGTGTTTGACTTTCTTTTTATTTAATTAGCTTTTTTTTGAATGTCTTTGACTTTCATTTGATATTAGCTTTGTACAATGCATTTGACTTTCATTTGATTTAATTAGATTTATTAAATGTATTTGACTTTCATTTGATTCAGAAAGCTTTGTTTGAATGTGTTTGACTTTCATTTGATTTAATTAGCTTTGTTTAAATGTGTTTGACTTTGATTTTATTCGTTTAGCTTTGTATAATGCATTTGACTTTAATTTGATTGAAAAAGCTTTATTAGAATGTGTTTGACTTTCATTCGAATCAATTAGCTTTGATGAATGCATTTGACTTTCATTTTATTCAAAAAGCTCTGTTTGAATGTGTTTGACTTTCCTTTTATTCAATTAGCTTATATAGAATGTGTTTGACTTTCATTTGATTTAATTAGCTTTGTTTAATTGTGTTTGACTTTCATTTGATTCAGTTAGCTTTATTGAATGCATTTGACTTTCATTTGATTCAAGAAGATTTGTTTGAATGTGTTTGACTTTCATTTGATTCAATTAGCTTTTCTTGAATGTGTTTGACTTTCATTTGATTCAATTAGCTTTGTAGAAAGCATTTGACTTTCATTTGATTAAATTAGCTTTGTTGAACGCATTTGATTTTCATTTGATTCAAAAAGCTTTGTTTGATTGTGTTTGACATTCATTTCATTCAATTAGGTTTTTTTAAATGTGTTAGACGTTCATTGTATTCAATTAGGTTTGTTTGAATGTGTTTGACTTTCATTCGATTCAATTAGCTTTGATAAATGCATTTGACTTTCATTTGATTATAAAAGCTCTGTTTGAATGTGTTTGACTTTCATTTGATTCAATTAGCTTTATTGAATGTATTTGACTTTCATTTGATTCAAGAAGATGTGTTTGAATGTGTTTGACTTTTATTTGATTCAATTAGCTTTGCTTGAACGTGTTTGACTTTCATTTGATTCAATTAGCTTTGTAGAATTCATTTGACTTTCATTTGATTAAATTAGCTTTGTTGAATACATTTGACTTTCATTTGATTCAGAAAGCTTTGTATGAATGTGTTTGACTTTCATATTTGATTTAATTAGCTTAGTTTGAAAGTGTTTGACTTTCATTTGATTAAAAAAGCTCTGTTTGAATGTGTTTGACTTTCATTTGATTCAATTAGCTTTATAGAATGCATTTGACTTTCACTTGATTCAAAAAGCTCTGTTTGAATATGTTTGACTTTCCTTTGATTCAATTAGCTTATATAGAATGTGTTTGACTTTCATTTGATTTAATTAGCTTTGTTTAATTGTGTTTGACTTTCATTTGATTCAATTAGGTTTGTTTGAATGTGTTTGACTTTCATTGGATTCAATTAGGTTTGTTAGAATGTGTTTGCCTCTCATTTGATTCAATTAGCTTTGTTGAATGCATTAGACTTTAATTTGATTCAAGAAGCTTTTTTTGAATGTGTTTGAATTTATATTTGATTCAATTAGCTTTGTACAATGCATTAGACTTTCATTTGATTTAATTAGATTTATTAAATGTATTTGACTTTCATTTGATTCAGAAAGCTTTGTTTGAATGTGTTTGACTTTCATTTGATTTAATTAGCTTTGTTTAAATGTGTTTGACTTTGATTTGATTCGTTGAGCTTTGTAAAATGCATTTGACTTTAATTTGATTGAAAAAGCTTTATTTGAATGTGTTTGACTTTCATTCGAATCAATTAGCTTTGATGAATGCATTTGACTTTCATTTTATTCAAAAAGCTCTGTTTGAATGTGTTTTACTTTCCTTTGATTCAATTAGCTTATATAGAATGTGTTTGACTTTCATTTGATTTAATTAGCTTTGTATAATTGTGTTTGACTTTCATTTGATTCAGTTAGCTTTATTGAATGCATTTGACTTTCATTTGGTTCAAGAAGATTTGTTTGAATGTGTTTGACTTTCATTTGATTCAATTAGCTTTTCTTGAATGTGTTTGACTTTCATTTGATTCAATTAGCTTTGTAGAAAGCATTTGACTTTCATTTGATTAAATTAGCTTTGTTGAATGCATTTGACTTTCATTTGATTCAGAAAGCTTTATTGGAATGTGTTTGACTTTCATTTGATTTAATTAGCTTTGTTTGAATGTGTTTGACTTTTATTTGATTCAAAAAGCTTTGTTTTAATGTGTTTTGAATTTCATTTGATTCAATTAGCTTTCTTTGAATGTATTTGACTTTCATTTGATTCGTTTAGCTTTGTAGAATGCATTTGACTTTCATTTGATTTAATTAGCTTTGTTAACGCTCTGTTTGAATGTGTTTGACTTTCATTTGATTCAATTAGCTTTATTGAATGTATTTGACTTTCATTTGATTCAAGAAGATGTGTTTGAATGTGTTTGACTTTCATTTGATTCAATTAGCTTTGCTTGAACGTGTTTGACTTTCATTTGATTCAATTAGCTTTGTAGAATGCATTTGACTTTCATTTGATTAAATTAGCTTTGTTGAATACATTTGACTTTCATTTGATTCAGAAAGCTTTGTATGAATGTGTTTGACTTTCATTTGATTTAATTAGCTTAGTTTGAAAGTGTTTGACTTTTATTTGATTCAAAAAGCTTTGTTTGAATGTGTTTGACTTTCATTTGATTCAATTAGGTTTGTTTGAATGTGTTTGACTTTCATTTGATTCGTTTAACTTTGTAGAACGCATTTGACTTTCATTTGATTTAATTAGCTTTGTTGAACGCAATTGACTTTCATTTGATTCAGAAAGCTTTATTTGAATGTGTTTGACTTTCATTTGATTCAATTAGCTTTATAGAATGCATTTGACTTTCATTTGATTCAAAAAGCTCTGTTTGAATGTGTTTGACTTCCATTTGATGTAATTAAGTTTGTTTGAATGTGTTTTACTTTCATTCGATTCAATTAGGTTTGTTTGAATGTGTTTGACTTTCATTTAATTCAATTAGGTTTGTTTGAATGTGTTTGACTTTCATTGGATTCGATTAGGTTTGTTAGAATGTCTTTGCCTCTCATTTTATTCAATTAGCTTTGTTGAATGCATTAGACTTTAATTTGATTCAAGAAACTTTTTTTGAATGTGTTTGAATTTCATTTGATTCAATTAGCTTTTTAGAATGCATTTGACTTTCATTTGTTTTAATTAGCTTTGTTAAATGTACTTGACTTTCGTTTGATTCAGAAAGCTTTGTTTGAATGTGTTTGACTTTCATTTGATTTAATTAACTTTGTTTGAATGTGTTTTGACTTTTATTTGATTCAACAATCTTTGTTTGAATGTGTTTGACTTTCTTTTTTATTTAATTAGCTTTGTTTGAATGTGTTTGATTTTCATTTGATTCAATTAGCTTTGTACAATGCATTTGACTTTCATTTGATTTAATTAGATTTATTAAATGTATTTGACTTTCATTTGATTCAGAAATCTTTGTTTGAATGTGTTTGACTTTCATTTGATTTAATTAGCTTTGTTTGAATGTGTTTGACTTTGATTTGATTCGTTTAGCTTTGTAGAATGCATTTGACTTTAATTTGATTGAAAAAGCTTTATTTGAATGTGTTTGGCTTTCATTCGAATCAATTAGCTTTGATGAATGCATTTGACTTTCATTTTATTCAAAAAGCTCTGTTTGAATATGTTTGACTTTCCTTTGATTCAATTAGCTTATATAGAATGTGTTTGACTTTCATTTTATTTAATTAGCTTTGTTTAATTGTGTTTGACTTTCATTTGATTCAGTTAGCTTTATTGAATGCATTTGACTTTCATTTGATTCAAGAAGATTTGTTTGAATGTGTTTGACTTTCATTTGATTCAATTAGCTTTTCTTGAATGTGTTTGACTTTCATTTGATTCAATTAGCTTTGTAGAAAGCATTTGACTTTCATTTGATTAAATTAGCTTTGTTGAATGCATTTGACTTTCATTTGATTCAGAAAGCTTTGTTGGAATGTGTTTGACTTTCATTTGAATTAATTAGCTTTGTTTGAATGTGTTTGACTTTTATTTGATTCAAAAAGCTTTGTTTGAATGTGTTTGAATTTCATTTCATTCAATTAGCTTTCTTTGAATGTATTTGACTTTCATTTGATTCGTTTAGCTTTGTAGAATGCATTTGACTTTCATTTGATTTAATTAGCTTTGTTAATGCTCTGTTTGAATGTGTTTGACTTTCATTTGATTCAATTAGGTTTGTTTGAATGTGTTTGTCTTTCATTGGATTCAAGAAGATGTGTTTGACTTTCATTTGATTCAATTAGCTTTGCTTGAACGTGTTTGACTTTCATTTGATTCAATTAGCTTTGTAGAATGCATTTGACCTTTATTATATTAAATTAGCTTTGTTGAATACATTTGACATTCATTTGATTCAGAAAGCTTTGTATGAATGTGTTTGACTTTCATTTGATTTAATTAGCTTAGTTTGAAAGTGTTTGACTTTTATTTGATTCAAAAAGCTTTGTTTGAATGTGTTTGACTTTCATTTGATTCAATTAGGTTTGTTTGAATGTGTTTGACTTTCATTTGATTCGTTTAACTTTGTAGAACGCATTTGACTTTCATTTGCTTTAATTAGCTTTGTTGAACGCAATTGACTTTCATTTGATTTAGAACGCTTTATTTGAATGTGTTTGACTTTCATTTGATTCAATTAGCTTTATAGAATGCATTTTGATTAGGGGATTTTGCTCCCACCAATCGGAATGCGCCACGTGGACCAATCAGGTCCTGCCAAGTGTCTCCTAGTTGGAACTGTCAGGGCTTGCCACGTGGCACGCGCTTAATCGTCCACCTTGGACCTGTTATGTCACGACCATGTGGCATACCCCATGCCTAATGGAGAAACCGGCCACCCAGGCCCAATTTCCGAGGGAAGCCCAATTGGCCCTAGGTTTACCTAAACCTAGGATGGGCGCGTTTCCCAAGGTTATAAATACCTCCCTTAATCCTCATTAAGGGGAAGGAGAAGAAGTTTACGAAAAACATTACGGAACAAACACATTAATTACACACAGTAATAACCGGCTGATCTCGCCAACAAAGCAGATTACCTACACTAATCACTCTCACCTAGAGAGACCTAATCACTTTAATTTCCGTATTAATTACTCCTTAATCAGTTACTAACTTGACCGTTGGAGGCGAAGCTCACAGGAGTCTCCGTTATTTTGCAGGTACAGGCGTCCGGTTCCAGTCTCGGAATTGTAACTCTCCCGCAGGACATCAGAAAACCCCGAAACATTTGGCGTCGTCTGTGGGGAGAGTACTTCAGAGATGGCATCCAAGTCTGTACCGACTCCTGAAGAGAGGCGTCCCCTAGACGACCCTAAAGTTCAGTCGGACCATGATACCGAAAGTGAATTTGAAGTTGAAGCTCATACAGCTTCAGACGGGACCCTAAGGGCCCGACGTACCCGTCATACCGAAAGGAGGGAACGGGAGCATCTTCAAACAGGAAGCGAGCCAGCAGGCGCACTACCTGTTCGGCAACAGCCGACTGATGGGTCTGCTCCCATTACAAGGAACGAACTCATGACCTTCATGAGGGACTTCAAGGGAGAGATTCAAGAGTTGATCAACAAGAAGTCGACTGCTCCAGTCAAGGAGAAGTCGGCCAAGAAACCCTCCACTTCACTGAAGAGGAAGCCAGTTCAAGGGCGAGAGGCGACTCCTCATCCTAAATCTAGGAAGCGGGAGCCACCTGCCCTTGATTTCACAAAATTCCGTTATCCTACAGGAAATAGGAAACCGGTTCGTCATATTCAGGCGGACGGGTCGAAGCAAACATTCACAGATGCTCGGCTACTGCTAGAGCAGAAGAAGAGTAACCGATTGTCAGAGTCGGCCTCTACTTCAAACTTTCAAGACAGTTTGCGAAATGCCTCGATGAGGCATACTCAGTCGTACCATGAGAGTCAGTCAGGCGGCACCTCCCGTCAGTCCGGCTTTCATAGTGCTCAGGCGGTACCAAACTTACCATTTGTGCCGCAACAACAGTATTTTTTGCAGCCACCTCCATTTGGTGGACCTGCAGCAAAAAATGTCCAAGCTATGGACTGGCAGCTACGGTTGCTTAGACTTGGTGAACAGCCGTCGGCCTTCTCCAAGGAAATTACTGAAGCCGCTCAGCCGGCCAAAGTGAAAAATGTACTAGTAGGCGCCTATGACGGCACTACTAACCTAGAAGACCATCTGATGGCATTCACCAACCTGATGTACCTTCAAGGGTTGGATGATCCCACTTGGTGCAAGTGTTTCCCAGCAACTCTCAAAGGAATTGCACAGCAATGGTTCGGCAACCTGCCGACTGGTTGTGTAAATAGCTTCAGGACGCTTGCTTACTTATTTTCCTCCAACTTCGCCATGAACATCCCTGCGAAGAAAACGACCCTTGATTTGGGAACAATTCAGCAGGGCGAGAAGGAGGGGCTTCGTTCTTACATCAGGCGGTTTAACCTGATGAGAATACAGATTCAAGGGTTACCGGATGAGGTAGCTTATACCGACTTTTTCAGAGGTCTCAAAGACGGGTCTACCTTCAAATTTGATTTGGTTCGAAAAAGGGTGGCGACTCTTCAAGAGGCCTTGATTGAAGCAGAAGCCTATATACAGGCGACTGATCTTTGTACGACAAAACAGTCGGATGGGAAAAGGTTCGACAAAAGAGAAGGACGACAGAAACAGTCGTCTAACAAAGATGAGAAAAGAAAAGAGGTCTGGGCGGCTGATTCCTCTAAACAGCCGGCCCAGAAAAAGAAAAAAGAATTCAAACCATACTCCCCAAAGTATGCGTTTAACAAGGATAACCAGTTTATCCTAAAAGAAATCAAGGGACGGATCTCAATTGAGAAGCCGGTCCCCATGAAGGGTTCTGCAAACAACCGGAACCAAGATAAAATCTGTGCTTATCATGATGACGTTGGTCATCACACCAATGACAGCATCAGTCTTATGCGGTACCTAGACCGCCTGGCTGAGCAAGGTGATCTTGATAGTTATGTCAAGAAATCTACGGGGAACACTTCCTCAAAAAAGCAGTCGGCCAAAAAGAATCAACAGGCCGACAACTCTGATACAGATGATGCAGTCGTCTACACCATTGCAGGCGGCTTCTCAGGAGGCGACCCCACTATTAGGGGCAACAAAGATAATATAAGGCGGTTAGATGTAAATTCCGTTCACCAAGAACGGCCGTCCAAATATATATTTCCTGAGATTGTCATCACTGAAGAAGATCTAGGAGGGGTAAAGGGGCCGCATGACGACCCTCTCGTTATTGAATGTAAAGTGGCCAACCAGAGAGTTGGCCGAATCCTCATAGATACCGGAAGCTCCTCAGATCTCATCAGTAGCAAATGTCTGTCGAAACTGAAATATCAGACTGATTGCTTACATCCGGCCTCCCACCCTTTAGTAGGGTTTGGAGAAGGAGTCGTCCACCCACTGGGACGAGTAGATTTACCCATTCGCCAAGGCGAAAAAGGGGAAGGACGACACATGGTTGTCCGGTTCCTAGTAGTAGAGGAACTCTCGGCCTACAACATGATTCTGGGTCGACCAACCCTGAATAATTCCAAGGCTGTTATAATCCCGTCTCTTATGTTGCTCAAATTTGAGAGGGATAATGGAACAGTCGGCTCCCTAAGGGGAGATCAGAGGATGGCCCGAGAGTGCTATCTCTCGGATGTCAAGCCCACCGTTATGGCCACTGGGTCAAGTGGTGAAAAAACAAACCTTGACAATGTCAAGGAGGGTGCGCCTGTTCAAGAGGCAGGCGGCAAAAAGAGAAAGGCATCCCAGACAGAGGCCGCAAGAAAAGCAAGAAAATAGCAATCATTGGCAGAGGAGCGGCCGGATGAGTTCCGCCCTCAGCCGGCTGGAGAGCATGCGGACCTGATCTTAGACGACTCACGTCCTGACCGAACAGTCAAAGTTGGGATGACTGCTCTGAGAAACCTTGGTGACGACTTTCACAACCTTTTGAAAGAATACAAGGACATCTTTGCATTCGAAGTCTATGAAATGCCAGGCATTAGTCCTGATCTGGCGGTACATAAACTCGCCGTGGATCTGAAAAAGAAGCCGGTACGGCAAAAGAAGCGGAACCATGGCGAAGAAAGAAGTCAGGCGGCAGCCGCCGAAGTTAAAAAATTACTTGATGCAGGGTTCATTCGGCAATGTTACTTCCCAGACTGGGTTGCAAATGTGGTGCTTGTTAAAAAGCCGAATAGCACCTGGCGAATGTGTGTAGACTACACAGACTTAAACAAGGCGTTCCCCAAAGACAGTTACCCTCTGCCTAAAATTGATAACCTGGTCGACTCAACAGCCGGCCATGCCTTAATGAGTTTTATGGACGCCTATTCTGGTTTCCATCAAATTCCTTTATGGAAGAAAGATCAGGAGAAGACGGCCTTCGTCACTGATCAAGGGTTATACTGTTACACGGTCATGCCGTTTGGTCTTAAGAATGCCCCGGCTACCTTCCAACGAATGATAAACACTGTGTTCTTTGATCAGATTGGGAGAAACGTCGAGGCATATATTGATGATATGATTGTCAAGACTAAACTTCAGAAAGATCATCTGTCGGACCTCCGAAAAACTTTCGCCACACTCAGGTGGCACCATGTCATGCTCAATCCCAAGAAATGTGTATTTGGAGTTGAGTCTGGGAAATTTCTCGGATTCCTTATCAATCAGAGAGGAATAGAGGCGAACCCTGAGAAGGTGCAGGCGGTCATTAACATGCAGTCGCCTTGTACCATCCGAGAGGTTCAGAAGTTAACAGGTTGTCTGGCGGCCTTGGGAAGATTTCTAAGCCGATCAGGCGACAAATGCCTATACTTTTTCCAGGCAATTAAGAAAAAGGCAAGGTTTGAATGGGGAGTGGATGCTGAGGCCGCCTTCCAGAAATTATAAGTTAACTTGCATTCCTTGCCGAGGCTGGTCAGCCCTTTGCCCAAAGAGGTTCTCTACATGTACCTGGCCGTCTCTGATCATGCGTTAAGCGCTGTTCTCCTTGCTGAAAGGGACGGCTGTCAGCTCCCGGTCTACTTTGTCAGTCACGTACTGAAAAATGCCGAGTTGAGGTATCCCCTAGTGGAGAAATTCGGTCTTGCACTCTTCATGGCTGTTAAAAAATTGAAGCCCTACTTTTTGGCACATGCAGTCGTCGTGTATACAGACCAACCTATCAAGCGACCACTGACCATCATGGAGTCGTCAGGCCGAATGATCAAATGGGCCATAGAAATACAGAGCCTCGAAGTTACTTTCGAGCCTAGAAAAGCAGTGAAGGGGCAAGCCTTTGCTTATTTTATTGTAGAGATGACTCGTCCTCCTAACTCTCAAGTTCCAGACCAAGTATGGAAGGTATATGTGGACGGAAGCTCTACTTCAAATGGTTGTGGAGCAGGCGTCATATGTCAGTCGCCAGAAGGCGACAGGTACGAGTATGCTCTACGCTTCAGTTTTCAGGCTTCAAACAATGAGGCAGAATATGAAGCTTTACTAGCCGGGATCCGCATGTGCAAGGCGGCAGGGGCAAGAAAAATAGACGCCTGTTTCGATTCACAATTGATAGTGAGTCAGTACAATGGCGATTACAAAGCAACCCATCCGGCCATGATCAAGTATTTACAGGCGGTCCGACAAGCAGTCGACTCCCTTGAGGATTTCCATCTGATCCAAGTACCGAGATCAGAAAACAACCAGGCGGATGCACTGTCAAAATTAGCATCATCCGCCTCCTCCGATACTCCTCGAACTGTTTTTTGGGAAGTAATGGAGAAGAGAAGCATCGAGGAAAACCCTATTGGAATCCTAGACAGAAGCTCAACCTGGATGGATTGAATCAGGGCATATCTGACAAACGGTACACTGCCGGATGATCCTCAACAGGCGGCAGCACTGAAAAAACGAGCCACCTGTTTTGAAATGATAAAAGGAGAACTTCACAAGAGGGGGTACCTTCAACCCTTCTTAAAGTGTGTTACTCCAGAAAAGGGACGAGAGATACTAGATGATCTTCACTCTGGTTACTGTGGTTCTCATATAGGTGGTAGGATGCTTGCTCAAAGGGCAAGGCGGCAGGGCTACTTTTGGCCTACTTTGGAAGCAGATGCAATGGAGATAGTGAAAAAATGTGACAAGTGTCAAAGGTTTGGCAAACTAATTCACCGTCCGGCTACTGACCTCACTACCATTCACAGTCCACTACCGTTTGCTAAGTGGGGCATGGACATTCTGGGTCCATATACGCCTGCTACAGGCGGCAGGAGGTACATACTTGTTTCCGTCGACTACTTCACTAAATGGGTAGAGGCGGAGGCTGTAAAGGGAATCAAGACGAAATATGTAATTTCATTCATTTGGAAAAATGTCATCACTCGGTTCGGGGTTCCCATGTCTATGGTTTTTGATAATGGTCCCCAATTTTAGACGCCTGTTCTCAAAAGCTGGTTGGGTGACCAAGGAATTGCAAACTACTTTGCATCTGTCGGCCGTCCACAAGCAAACGGCCAGGTAGAAGCCTTTAATAAAGTCATCTCAGACGGTCTCAAGAAAAAGATTGAACGAGCAGGCGACCTATGGGCGGATGAACTACCACATGTTCTCTGGGCCATTAGGACGACTGAAAAAGGGGCGACTGGAGAAACTCCATTGCTCCTAACTTATGGTGCGGAAGAAGTTCTTCCAATAGAACACTACGAGCCGACTCTTCGAGTAATGCTATATGACGAAGAGGCAAACTAGGAAGCCATGCGCCTGGCATTAGACTCACTTCCTGAAAAGAGGGGCAATGCTGTCTTGCGCCATGAGATCTATCGCCTGAGAATGACTAGATCATACAATAAAAAAGTACACAGGCGTCCGCTCAAAGTAGGGGACTTTGTACTTAGAAAAATGGAAGCAGTTGGTAGGGCTAATGAGTCTGGCAAACTAACTCCCAACTGGGAAGGACCCTACCGAGTCCATGAGGAAGTCAGGGACGGTACCTACCGTCTGGAAACACCAGACGGACGACCGTTGCCTCGAACTTGGAATGTAGATAATCTTAAGAAATATTTCTTTTGAATGATGCAAATAGTCAAGAGCTACTTAATAAAAGTTTGCACTTACTATTCAATTTTGTACTACGAGGGGCATGCCGTCTGTACCTTTACAGTCGGCTACTCTCCATTGAGTTTTTCACTCTATCTTCAGAGGGGCATGCCGTCTGTACCTTTACAGTCGGCTACTCTCCATTGAGTATTTTACTCACAATACTTAGCTAAAAAGATAAGGGCCTGGCCGACCCTGTGCCTAACAGGCGGCTACCCTCCTTTTACTTAGCACCTACGTTCACCAAGAACTTACCAAGGCCACAGGCCGAATGATCAGACCAGGCGCCAAGCCAACTGATCCAATCTTTAAAACTAATACGACCTGTCCCAACATCATAGCAGGCGTCCGACGGCATCCATCCGGATGAAATTCGTCGCAGAGAGCAGCTCCCTTTTGGGTGGAACATTGTTCTATAAACTAATTACACGGCACCTATACGACTGTCCCCAAGGGCAACCACGTAGCCGTTTTGGAGACAAGGATAACTCTATCACTAATCAAACCAGTGGTAGCAGTTGACATCTGAGTCAGATGACCGCCTGTATTACTTGGGATAAATACAGGGGGTACCTATTGAGTTAATAGCCAACAAACATTGGCGAATCAAGGGGTCTAGCCGGCCTTCGCCGCCTGGTACCTCTACTTCTCAAACAAAAGTGACGGCGACTGAGTAACTCCAACGTTAACTCATAAGTCACTCCCTCAAATTTGGTATGGAACCTAAAAGGTTTGAGTCGTCCGCCTGTTTAACAAACAGGGGCACTCAAACCCCTATTCCTACTAGGTAACCTATTGAGTTAATAGCCAACAAACATTGGCAAATCAAGGGGATCAGCCGGCCTCCGCCGCCTGGTACCTCTACTACTCAATCTAGATATTGACGAAGACTATGTAACTCCTATGTTAACTTAATAGTCACTCAAACTTAGTATGGAGCCTAAAAGGTATGAGTCGTCCGCCTGTTTTTAACAAACAGGGGCCCTCAATGCTAAGTTTAAAAATTATGAGTTAAAAGCCGGTACCCGCCTGGTCAGACCACTTTCCTACTACACAATTCCTTGGCGACTAGGTAATACTCTATTTACTTGGTCAGACCACTTTCCTACTTGGTTAAATTTACAAATTACAGGACCGCCTGCCTAAAAAGGATCCAGACAAAATAGTTCGAATACCGATTGGATAAATGGCCGACTGATCGTCTATCCTGGAAACAAACAACCAGTCGTCCAGGGGCATAGGCGGCGTACTAACTATACGTACTTATCTGCAACGTTCGGCCATGTAAAACAGTCGGTCTAGTAAACAATTGGATATTAGATATGGAATACTTAGACAAATTTGAAGCAAAACAAAAATTCATTAAAAATAAGCCGGTCATTAAAGACCAGCAAAATATTCAAAGCCCCGGCCCCCTGGCCGGGTAAATACAAAGCAAACGGCACGCAGGCCGTGGAAAGAATACATAAAGCTTAAGAAGGGGGCAGTTCAGTATTAGCAGCTGCCGCCTGGTCAGCACTCTTCTTGCTGGACTCGGCTTCATCTGCATCCTTTTTTGATGCCTTACCCCCAAGCGGCACAAGCGCCACTACCGGCTCCTCCTCCTCCGAATCCTCCCCCAACGCCTCTTCTTCAGCAGCCGCCAGGATCTGTTGATTATATGCATCCGAGCACTGGCGGTACGTTCTTTCCCAAGAGGCAAAGTCGGCACTGGGGAAGAGGCGGCCCCAGGTCATGCGCTGGATTTGAGCGGAGTCTTCCATCATCTCCCGGACCAGCTCTTTCTTCTCTTGCTCGACCTTTCCGAGAGCTCTTGGGTAAGACTCTTCTCCTGGGACACCAGGCGTTCCTTTACGTTCGCCAAGGATTTCTCCATGGCTTCGTAAGAGTCATTTTCAGGCGAAGAGGTTTCAACTCGGCCTGGAGATTTGTGATGGTCGCCTCCAGCTCGTCATTCTTCTTCTGGGCCGCCTCTAACTGAGCCCGAACAGCGGCGGTAGCCTGCGCCTGATAATAAAGAATATCAATGGTCAGTACTTCATTTTGGGCAATTTGAAACATTGCCTTATCACAGTCAGAGGCGGCCATAGCTTTTGCAGCCTTTACCTCTTTGTTTTTACGATCAAGCGGCTTGCGAAGGCCGTTAACTCGGAGCAGGGCCTAAGTAAAAAACAAAAAAAAAAAAAAAAACAGGCGTCAGTTTCCAAACAAAAAAGAAAACAGGCGTCCAGAAATTCAAATAATGAAAAATATGCTAAGTATACCTCAGCAAGGACCCCTGCAATCCTGTCAAGGTCAAGGGTGCCGACACCCCTGACCGCCTCCCTTTCAGCCGGAGGAACTGCCCTGATCATAGACTTGGCCATCTCTACCAAGTCAGGCTCCTTGGGGCCGGCTGCATCAAGCATAAACAAACGGATTAGACTTAGTAAAAAAGGAGCAAGTCTAAAATTTACAAGGACAACTTCATACCTCTAGGCGGCCCAGTTGGAGCTTTAGAAGAAGTGGCCGACTGTTTCTCAGCCGCCACCTGTTTCCTGGCAGAACCAGGAGAGCTCCCAACAGTCGTCTTCCGGGCCTTGGGGTCCGGCTGTTGGGAAGATGAAGCTCTTGGAGCACCCGTCTAAAAAAGAAGAAAAAAAGTCAGTATATGCATAAACACTCCAAAAAGAGGGTGAAAGGTTCGGAGCTCACCAAGGGTGCCCCCTTCTTGGGGGAGTCGGTTGAAGCTTGTTGCATAATAGAGGCCCGCAACATGGCCGCCGCAGTCTTGGAGGCGGTGATTTTGCTCATGGCGTCAGCTGCAAAAACAAACAGCAAAGTTAATAAAAAGTAAACAACAAATGTATGAAACAACAGAGTATTCGACAGGCCGACTACCTCTTGAGCACCGACTGCTGAGGCCGCAGGCGGCCAAAAAGTACTCGTCATAGAGCCACTTGAAGCTCAGGACGCAGTGCAGGGGTACTTGCTCTCGTACCCCAGAAGTAGAGTCGACCCTCAACTCTACTTTAAAGAGTCCTTTATCAAGGATCTCTTTCTTAGCCTTGGGGGGAATAGGCGGCATGCTACGGCCGCCTGCAAGAATGGGCGGATTCCTGTTCCACCTATTGAAGCGCTTGTTCTGCTCAATGTCAGAACTCCTCAATGATGAGGAAGGTGCTCCGCCAGTCCTTCCACTTGTTTGCTTTACCTCTCGTCATGAGGTAGCCCCTATGGCTTGTCAATTGATACCAGCCGGTACCACCTGTCTTAGGGGTCCGGCTGAGATAGTTCATATGGGCGAAAGCCTCGAAGCTCGGCTCCACCCCGTGCAGTACGCACCCGGCCACATAGCCGAGTACGTTGACCCAAGAGTTTGGGGCTAACTGTCATAACCCCAACTCATACCCATCCAAAATCCGCTGAACAGCCGGATGTAATGGGAAGCGAAGCCCTGCCTTGATGGCCGCCTCGTAGCAGCCAAAGCAGGAGCTTTCGTAACTGGAACCAGCCGGCCAGACGACTGTGTCTTCTAGATCCGGCACAAACACTAGAAAATTGGGGCCCATGGTGTGGTTTGCAATAAAGCTCTCCACTTTCTCTTGCATGGCTGTGATTCGGCCCTGAGGTACCGTGCAGTAGTAGGGGGTATTTAGCTCTCGGTAAGAGGCGGATGGTTCCGCCCAATTGTCCCCCTTCTCAACTGCGTGAGAAAGTCTCGCCTCTTGCAGGCGGCTGTTTTTCTCTTCTGTACCCAAAGAAGCCTGGCCAGAAGAGCTTGACGAGGAATCGTCCTCGGACGAGTCTGAAGAGGACGACTCCTCCCCTCTCCCGGAGGGGCCCGCCTCCTCTCTTTGAAAAGGAGCAGATTTGTTAACTGTTAAATTGGAAGGGGTCACTATGACTCCCCCCACAGAATTGCCGGCATCCAGGCCGCCTTGTCTCACTTCAACATCTGGCGCCTGGTCAGATGTTTCACTAATCGGCACCCTGTGGGAGGAGCCGTCTGAATTTGAGATCCTAGCTGTCTTTTTCGTTCTGGCCATCCTGCTCTGCATAGACACAGATACAGTCGGACTTTGTATAAAGGGCAAAGATGGGTCCGGAAAAGGGCAGGCGGCACTCCTAGTCCTAGATTCAGCCGTCCCCGGTGACCGGATGATCACTAACCTAGGTCGTGTCGTGTGCTTCCGTGGTGCCATTTCAGAAAATAAAAAGAAAATTAAGAGTAAGAGAACTGAGTTACCTGAACGAGTGACGGTTGATGAAGTTCTAAAAATCCTGTGCAGTCGGCTTGTCAGAACAGGCGGTAGGCAGAAAAAGTCCAAAATGTCAGAGCAAGTTCAGGGGTCCGAATGTTCTCAAATAGTTCTCAAAGTGTGAAAATGACTCAAGGCAACTCTCCCTTATATAGGCGAAGTGAGAAGGCGAAGGGTCACTTCCAGAATTCAAAATTTGGGCGGGAAAATCTCTCGTCCTTTCGCCGACTGACACCTGTAGCAGGCCGTCGCCCGTTACTGTGCGACACCTGTCACAGGTAACACGTGACCAATCACGTGCCACCTGTGAGGGGCAAATGATTAGGGGATTTTGCTCCTACCAATCGGAATGCGCCACGTGGACCAATCAGGTCCTGCCAAGTGTCTCCTAGTTGGAACTGTCAGGGCTTGCCACGTGGCACGCGCTTAATCGTCCACCTTGGACCTGTTATGTCACGACATGTGGCATACCCCATGCCTAATGGAGAAACCGGCCACCCAGGTCCAATTTCCGAGGGAAGCCCAATCGGCCCTAGGTTTACCTAAACCTAGGATGGGCGCGTTTCCCAAGGTTATAAATACCTCCCTTAATCCTCATTAAGGGGAAGGAGAAGAAGTTTACGAAAAACATTACAGAACAAACACATTAATTACACACAGTAATAACCGGCTGATCTCGCCAACAAAGCAGATTACCTACACTAATCACTCTCACCTAGAGAGACCTAATCACTTTAATTTCCGTATTAATTACTCCTTAATCAGTTACTAACTTGACCGTTGGAGGCGAAGCTCACAGGAGTCTCCGTTATTTTGCAGGTACAGGCGTCCGGTTCCAGTCTCGGAATTGTAACTCTCCCGCAGGACATCAGAAAACCCCGAAACACATTTGACTTTCATTTGATTCAAAAAGCTCTGTTTGAATGTGTTTGACTTCCATTTGATTTAATTAAGTTTGTTTGAATGTGTTTGACTTTCATTCGATTCAATTAGGTTTGTTTGAATGTGTTTGACTTTCATTTGATTCAATTAGGTTTGTTTGAATGTGTTTGACTTTCATTGGATTCAATTAGGTTTGTTAGAATGTGTTTGCCTCTCATTTGATTCAATTAGCTTTGTTGAATGCATTGGACTTTAATTTGATTCAAGAAGCTTTTTTTGAATGTGTTTGAATTTCATTTGATTCAATTAGCTTTTGACCAAAGTGGTCAAGGTTCGGATATTCCAGTCCAAGAGTTGAACGTTAGGGAATTGATTTTGTCCAAGTCTTTCTTCGATGCTACTCCTATGGATTTTGGTGTGCACGGTCCATATAATTCCTCTACTGGTTGCACCATATTGAGCGTGACTAATTACCTTGATAGTGGGGGAATGTAGACGGATTCAATGCAGACTTTAAGGAGAGTTTCAAGCTGGTTTAACTTCGTAATAAAGGAGCTTGAATGAAGGCTTAAATGGGAGGTTACAAAGGCGCATTTCAAGGCTGCTTTGGAGGACGAATTTGGACAGCATGTTGAAGTCAATTTGCTGAACGTTTTGGGAGTTATTCTTCCCTTGTTATAAGCTTCTTAATTAGAGTAATAATTAGTTGTAATGGGGATTAGGTTGGACGGTTATGAGCCACTTAATCTACCCTTATTTTCAGTTTTGTTATTTCTGATTTGTTGCTTGTTTTAGCTAAGTGTAGTGGCAATTAAATGATGTACTAAAGCTATAAATAGCATGCTAATGATCAATGAAAGGGATCCCAGAAATTTGCAAGAAACACACGATTGTATGATCTAAATTTGACTTGTGCTAGTCAGGTTTGAATTTCCAAACTTGAGAGTTATCTCAATTTGAAGAGTTTGTGTTTTAGTGAGAGTTCCTAAGACTTAAACTGGTAGTTGTCGAATAGGTGAGAGTTCCCTAATCACTACTACGCCCAAACAAGTGAGTGAGTGTTCCTCATTGTTATATCCTCAAGGTTAAGGGTGAGAGTTCCCCTAATCCTTCTTAGTTGCTCCACATTGATACTTCTAAATTCAACTAAACACAACACGCATTCCAAACCGTTCGTAAAAAAGTTTCTCACCTTGCTTACACATCATTTGGCGCGTCAAGTAGGGGGAGAGTTTTCTTAAATTCTTCCAAAGGGGTCGAATACCTACATACCATGGGAGAAAATCAAGACTTGAGGACAGCTTTGGAAGCTCTTAATCGATCCATTGCTAGTCAAGAGAGGTTGGCCGAGACCAACGCCAATCTACAAGGGAACCTTGCTGCCTTAATGGCAAGACTCATGAACGAGCATGATAGGAGAGATCAAGGCGAAGACCCTCCACCTAGGAGGGAAGATAGGAGTCTCAAAGTGGACGTCCCTGCCTTTGATGGGACACTTGATTCAGAAAAGTACTTGGAATGGGAGAAATCCTTGGAGAGGTATTTCGATTACAAGGACATTCAAGAGGAGTTCCAAAAATACAAGATAGCCAAGGTGAAGTTGAAAGGCTATGGAGATAACTGGCTACAAGGAGAGCAAAGGGGACGTACTCTTAGGGGTAAGGCGTCCATTTCTACTTGGAGCAAGTTAAAGAAAAGGATGAGGGATCGCTTTATTCCTCACAATTTCAAGCAGAGTCAATATGTGAAGTGGAGCACTTTGCAACAAAATGGAGAATCGGTTGAGGACTACATCAAAGAGTTTGACAGACTTTCTATCGTGTGTGAAATCACGGAGAATGAAGAACTCAAGATGGGACGTTTCGTGGCTGGGTTGGATCAAGAGTTGCAAGACAAACTTGAAGGTTACACCAATTTAACCTTTGCTGAAGCTTGCAAATTTGTGATCAAGTTTGATTCAAAAAGGAAGAAGAAGAAGTCGATTGTCACCCCTCAAACGGCACGAAGACCAACCTTCCCTGTCAAAGATGGTTCTTCTTTTGTCAAAGCCAACGATCCACCTAAGAAGGACAAGAAAGATTTCAAAATGAGTGACATTGTTTGTTACAAGTGCGGAGGAAGGGGTCATTTTAAGAAGGATTGTCCAAATTCCAGAGCTTTGACCATACAAGAGGTAAAACTTATTGCTAACCAAACTATCAATTGGGAGGATTTCTAGGGTTGAAGAAGTGGAGGACGTGAATTCTACTAAAGGGGATGGGGAGGAAGAGCAATGTTTCCCCGAAGAAGAGACCAAAACAAATCTGGTTGTGAGAAGGGCGTTGCAAGCTCGCGTTGACGAACCCTTAGCACCGCAAAGGCAACATATTTTCATTACCAAGTGCAAGATTAAAGGCGAGGTATGTGATTTAATTGTTGATGGTGGTAGTGAGACAAACACAGTTTCCAAAACCTTGATAGCTAGACTTGGTCTTACAACGACAAATCACCCACATCCTTATAAGTTGAGTTGGTTGGACTCTAATTCTAGCACGGGGGTTAGGAAACAATGCATGGTTAGTTTTTCGATTGGGTCTTATCATGATACTCAACTGTGTGATGTTGTGTCTATGGATGCTTGTCACATTTTGCTTGGTAGACCTTGGCAAACTGATCGAAAATCTCAACATGATGGGTACCATAACACTTACACTATAACTCACCAAGGAAAACAAAAAAAATTGCACCCTTTACCACCCCCACGGTTTGCACAAAATCCTAAACAATCAAAGGAGGTGCCATTGCTTACCCTTAAGGAATTTGAAAGGGAAATTGATGGTGAGGAGGAATTATACTTGTTGTACTCTAAATATTTTGAGGATGTTTTTCCCGATGAGTTACCGAAAGAGTTACCACCTTTGAGGGGAATTGAACATCAAATTGACCTCATTCCCGGTGCTCCTTTGCCTAACAAACCTGCCTATAGGTGTAATCCCTTGGAAACTAAGGAATTGCAACGACAAATTGAGGAGTTGATGAGTATGGGGTATGTACGTGAGTCTATGAGTCCGTGTGCTGTTCCTGCTCTTTTGGTCCCTAAAAAGGATGGTACCTGGCGCATGTGTATTGATAGTAGGGCTGTTAACAATATTACTATCAATTATAGGTTTCCAATTCCAAGACTAGATGACATGCTTGATGAACTGAGTGGCTCGAAGTGGTTTTCAAAAGTGGATTTGAGGAGTGGTTATCATCAAATTCGGATGAGAAAAGGAGATGAGTGGAAGACCGCTTTCAAAACCAAGCACGGCTTGTATGAGTGGCTCGTGATGCCATTTGGACTCACCAACGCACCTAGCACTTTCATGAGGTTGATGAACGAGGTGTTGCGGCCTTTCCTTGGCAAATTCGTGGTGGTGTACCTTGATGATATCCTTATTTATAGCAAAGATGGGGACGAACATTTGATACATTTATTTAAAGTTTTTTACGGTTTTGAGAGAACAAAAATTGTATGGAAAACTTGAAAAATGTAATTTTATGTTATATGAGGTCACTTTTCTTGGTTACATTGTTTCAGGAGAAGGTGTGAAAGTTGATCCTAGCAAGATTGAGGCTATTCAATCATGGCCTAGTCCAAAGACACTCACGGAGGTCCGTTCTTTCCATGGATTAGCTTCCTTTTATAGGAGGTTCATTCGTAATTTCAGCACTCTCATGACCCCTATCACCGAGTGCACAAAAAAGGGCTCATTTGAGTGGACTCCTCAAGCTCAAAAGGCATTGAAGTGATCAAAGAAAAAATGTGCAATACACCCATCCTAGCACTTCCAGATTTTTCAAAACCATTTGAAGTTGAGTGTGATGCAAGCGGAAAGGGGATTGGTGCCGTGTTGATTCAAGAAGGGCGTCCTATTGCCTACTTTAGTGAGAAATTGAGTCAAGGCAAGCTGAATTATTCCACCTATGATAAGGAGTTCTATGCAATGGTGCGAGCTTTGAATCATTGGTCGCACTACTTGAGACCACAACCCTTCATACTTCATTCTGACCATGAATCTTTGAGGTTCATCCATGGCCAAAAGAAGTTGAATTCGAGACATGCAAAGTGGGTGGAATTCTTGCAAACATTTAACTTTTCATCAAAGTACAAGAGTGGAAAGGCGAATGTTGTTGCGGATGCCTTATCTCGAAGGCATACTTTACTTGGAGTCGTTGAGGCGAAAGTCCTTGGGTTCGAATTAATCAAAGAATACTACAAGGAAGATAATGATTTCAAGGTCATTTTGGAGAAATGCGTGAATGGTAGTCATGAATTATTTTCCTTACAAAATAATTTTCTTTTTAAGGGAAATAGGTTATGCATTCCCAAATGTCCAATTCGAAGCTTGTTGATTCATGAAGCGCATGGAGGAGGTCTAGCAGGCCATTTCGGAGTTCAAAAGACTATGGAGCTTCTTCAAGCTCACTTTTATTGGCCTAGTATGCTATCCACTGTTCACCGTGTTGTAGCACGTTGCTCTACTTGTCAAAGGGCAAAGATGGTGTTTCACAAAGGTAAAGCCATTGCCAATTCCGGAGAGACCTTGGGAAGACATAAGCATGGATTTCATTGTGGCTTTACCTAGAACTCAAAGAGGTAAGGACTCAATCATGGTGGTAGTTGATCGTTTTTCAAAAATGGCTCACTTTGTCCCTTGTCATAAAACCGAGGATGCTGCAAAGGTGGCGAAATTATATTTTGATGGGGTTGTTCGTTTCCATGGAATCCCACGCACCATTGTTTCAGATCGAGATACAAAGTTCCAAAGTCATTTTTGGAAGTCCTTGTGGCGTCTTATGGGAACCAAGTTGTTGTTTTCTACCTCACATCACCCCCAAACCGATGGCCAAACCGAGGTGGTGAATAGGGTACTAGGTTCTTTGCTTAGGACCTTGGTTAGTAAGAGAACCAAAGATTGGGATGTCAAACTCGCTCATGTCGAGTTTGCTTACAATAGAACTCCTAGTGCTACTATAAAGTATTCTCCTTTTGAAATAGTCTATGGTTCTAATCCTTATGTTCCAATTGATCTCATAGCGTTGCCTCGAGACAAGTTCGTGCATGGAGGTGCCAAGGAACAAGCCGAGTTCATGGTGAAAATCCACAAGGGAGTAAGGAAGAACATCGAGAAGGCTAATGAAATCTATAAGAAGCAAGCCAACAAGAGAGTCAAAAACGTGAGAAGTTTTGAAGTTGGTGACTTAGTGTGGATCTACATGAGGAAGGAAAGGTTTCCCAATCAAAGGAAGAACAAGCTCATGCCACGAGCCGAGGGTCCTTTTGAGATAGTGGAAAAGATCAATGACAATGCCTACAAGGTAGATTTGGGAGGAAAGTATGGCGTCTCAAGCACATTCAATGTGGGGGATCTAGCACCGTACTATAATGATGAAGAATTGAGGGCAATTCCCTTTGAAGAAGGGGAGGATGACCAAAGTGGTCAAGGTTCGGATATTCCAGTCCAAGAGTTGAACGTTAGGGAATTGATTTTGTCCAAGTCTTTCTTTGATGCTACTCCTATGGATTTTGGTGTGCATTGTCCATATAATTCCTCAACTGGTTGCACCATATTGAGCGTGACTAATTACCTTGATAGTGGGGGAATGTAGACGGATTCAATGCAGACTTTAAGGAGAGTTTTAAGCTGGTTTAACTTCGTAATAAAGGAGCTTGAATGAAGGCTTAAATGGGAGGTTACAAAGGCGCATTTCAAGGCTGCTTTAAAGGACGAATTTGGACAACATGTTGAAGTCAATTTGCTGAACGTTTTGGGAGTTATTCTTCCCTTGTTATAAGCTTTCTTAATTATAGTAATAATTAGTTGTAATGGGGATTAGGTTGGACGGTTATGAGCCACTTAATCTACCTTTTTACAATGCATTTGACTTTCATTTGATTTAGTTAGCTTTGTTAAATGTACTTGACTTTCGTTTGATTCAGAAAGCTTTGTTTGAATGTGTTTGACTTTTATTTGATTTAATTAACTTTGTTTGAATGTGTTTTGACTTTTATTTGATTCAACAAGCTTTGTTTGAATGTGTTTGACTTTCTTTTTATTTAATTAGCTTTGTTTGAATGTGTTTGACTTTAATTTGATTCAATTAGCTTTGTACAATGCATTTAACTTTCATTTGATTTAATTAGATTTATTAAATGTATTTGACTTTCATTTGATTCAGAAAGCTTTGTTTGAATGTGTTTGACTTTCATTTGATTTAATTAGCTTTGTTTGAATGTGTTTGACTTTGATTTGATTCGTTTAGCTTTGTAGAATGCATTTGACTTTAATTTGATTGAAAAAGCTTTTTTTGAATGTGTTTGACTTTCATTCGAATCAATTAGCTTTGATGAATGCATTTGACTTTCATTTTATTCAAAAAGCTCTATTTGAATGTGTTTGACTTTCCTTTGATTCAATTAGCTTATATAGAATGTGTTTGACTTTCATTTGATTTAATTAGCTTTGTTTAATTGTGTTTGACTTTCATTTGATTCAGTTAGCTTTATTGAATGCATTTGACTTTCATTTGATTCAAGAAGATTTGTTTGAATGTGTTTGACTTTCATTTGATTCAATTAGCTTTTCTTGAATGTGCTTGACTTTCATTTGATTCAATTAGCTTTGTAGAATGCATTTGACTTTCATTTGATTAAATTAGCTTTGTTGAATGCATTTGACTTTCATTTGATTCAGAAAGCTTTGCTGGAATGTGTTTGACTTTCATTTGATTTAATAAGCTTTGTTTGAATGTGTTTGACTTTTATTTGATTCAAAAAGCTTTGTTTGAATGTGTTTGAATTTCATTTGATTCAATTAGCTTTCTTTGAATGTGTTTGACTTTCATTTGATTCGTTTAGCTTTGTAGAATGCATTTGACTTTCATTTGATTTAATTAGCTTTGTTAACGCTCTGTTTGAATGTGTTTGACTTTCATTTGATTCAATTAGGTTTGTTTGAATGTGTTTGTCTTTCATTGGATTCATTTAGGTTAGTTTGAATGTGTTGACTTTCATTTGATTCAATTAGCTTTATAGAATGCATTTGACTTTCATTCGATTAAATTAGCTTTGATGAACGCATTTGATTTTCATTTGATTCAAAAAGCTTTGTTTGATTGTGTTTGACATTCATTTGATTCAATTAGGTTTTTTTTTTAAATGTGTTTGACGTTCATTGGATTCAATTAGGTTTGTTTGAATGTGTTTGACTTTCATTCGATTCAATTAGCTTTGATAAATGCATTTGACTTTCATTTGATTAAAAAAGCTCTGTTTGAATGTGTTTGACTTTCATTTGATTCAATTAGCTTTATTGAATGTATTTGACTTTCATTTGATTCAAGAAGATGTGTTTGAATGTGTTTGACTTTCATTTGATTCAATTAGCTTTGCTTGAACGTGTTTGACTTTCATTTGATTCAATTAGCTTTGTAGAATGCATTTGACTATCATTTGATAAAATTAGCTTTGTTGAATACATTTGACTTTCATTTGATTCAGAAAGCTTTATATGAATGTGTTTGACTTTCATTTGATTTAATTAGCTTAGTTTGAAAGTGTTTGACTTTTATTTGATTCAAAAAGCTTTGTTTGAATGTGTTTGACTTTCATTTGATTCAATTAGGTTTGTTTGAATGTGTTTGACTTTCATTCGATTCAATTAGCTTTGATGAACGCATTTGATTTTCATTTGATTAAAAAAGCTCTGTTTGAATGTGTTTGAATTTCATTTGATTCAATTAGCTTTCTTTGAATTTGTTTGACTTTCATTTGAATCGTTTAGCTTTGTAGAATGCATTTGAACTTTCATTTAATTTAATTAGCTTTGTTAACGCTCTGTTTGAATGTGTTTGAGTTTCATTTGATTCAATTAGGTTTGTTTGAATTTGTTTGTCTTTCATTGGATTCAATTAGGTTAGTTTGAATGTGTTGACTTTCATTTGATTCAATTAGCTTTATAGAATGCATTTGACTTTCATTCGATTCAATTAGCTTTGATGAACGCATTTGATTTTCATTTGATTCTAAAAGCTTTGTTTGATTGTGTTTGACATTCATTTGATTCAATTAGGTTTTTTTAAATGTGTTTGACGTTCATTGGATTCAATTAGGTTTGTTTGAATGTGTTTGACTTTCATTCGATTCAATTAGCTTTGATAAATGCATTTGACTTTCATTTGATTAAAAAAGCTCTGTTTGAATGTGTTTGACTTTCATTTGAATCAATTAGCTTTATTGAACGTATTTGACTTTCATTTGATTCAAGAAGATGTGTTTTGAATGTGTTTGACTTTCATTTGATTCAATTAGCTTTGTTGAATACATTTGACTTTCATTTGATTCAGAAAGCTTTGTATGAATGTGTTTGACTTTCATTTGATTTAATTAGCTTAGTTTGAAAGTGTTTGACTTTTATTTGATTCAAAAAGCTTTGTTTGAATGTGTTTGACTTTCATTTGATTCAATTAGGTTTGATTGAATGTGTTTTACTTTCATTTGATTCGTTTAACTTTGTAGAACGCATTTGACTTTCATTTGATTTAATTAGCTTTGTTGAACGCAATTGACTTTCATTTGATTCAGAAAGCTTTATTTGAATGTGTTTGACTTTCATTTGATTCAATTAGCTTTATAGAATGCATTAGACTTTCATTTGATTCAAAAAGCTCTGTTTGAATGTGTTTTGACTTCCATTTGATTTAATTAAGTTTGTTTGAATGTGTTTGACTTTCATTCGATTCAATTAGGTTTGTTTGAATGTGTTTGACTTTCATTTGATTCAATTAGGTTTGTTTGAATGTGTTTGACTTTCATTGGATTCAATTAGGTTTGTTAGAATGTGTTTGCCTCTCATTTGATTCAATTAGCTTTGGTGAATGCATTGGACTTTAATTTGATTCAAGAAGCTTTTTTTTGAATGTGTTTGAATTTCATTTGATTCAATTAGCTTTTGACCAAAGTGGTCAAGGTTCGGATATTCCAGTCCAAGAGTTGAACGTTAGGGAATTGATTTTGTCCAAGTCTTTCTTCGATGCTACTCCTATGGATTTTGGTGTGCACGGTCCATATAATTCCTCAACTGGTTGCACCATATTGAGCGTGACTAATTACCTTGATAGTGGGGGAATGTAGACGGATTCAATGCAGACTTTAAGGAGAGTTTCAAGCTGGTTTAACTTCGTAATAAAGGTGCTTGAATGAAGGCTTAAATGGGAGGTTACAAAAGGCGCATTTCAAGGCTGCTTTGGAGGACGAATTTGGACAGAATGTTGAAGTCAATTTGCTGAACGTTTTGGGAGTTGTTCTTCCCTTGTTATAATCTTTCTTAATTAGAGTAATAATTAGTTGTAATGGGGATTAGGTTGGACGGTTATGAGCCACTTAATCTACCTTTTTACAATGCATTTGACTTTCATTTGATTTAATTAGCTTTGTTAAATGTACTTGACTTTCGTTTGATTCAGAAAGCTTTGTTTGAATGTGTTTGACTTTCATTTGATTTAATTAACTTTGTTTGAATGTGTTTTGACTTTTATTTGATTCAACAAGCTTTGTTTGAATGTGTTTAACTTTCTTTTTATTAAATTAGCTATGTTTGAATGTGTTTGACTTTAATTTGATTCAATTAGCTTTGTACAATGCATTTAACTTTCATTTGATTTAATTAGATTTATTAAATGTATTTGACTTTCATTTGATTCAGAAAGCTTTGTTTGAATGTGTTTGACTTTCATTTGATTTAATTAGCTTTTTTTGAATGTGTTTGACTTTGATTTGATTCGTTTAGCTTTGTAGAATGCATTTGACTTTAATTTGATTGAAAAAGCTTTTATTTGAATGTGTTTGACTTTCATTCGAATCAATTAGCTTTGATGAATGCATTTGACTTTCGTTTTATTCAAAAAGCTCTATTCAAAAAGCTCTATTTGACTTTCCTTTGATTCAATTAGCTTATATAGAATGTGTTTGACTTTCATTTGATTTAATTAGCTTTGTTTAATTGTGTTTGACTTTCATTTGATTCAATTAGCTTTTCTTGAATGTGATTGACTTTCATTTGATTCAATTAGCTTTGTAGAATGCATTTGACTTTCATTTGATTAAATTAGCTTTGTTGAATGCATTTGACTTTCATTTGATTCATAAAGCTTTGTTGGAATGTGTTTGACTTTCATTTGATTTAATTAGCTTTGTTTGAATGTGTTTGACTTTCATTTGATTTAATTAGCTTTGTTTGAATGTGTTTGACTTTTATTTGATTCAAAAAGCTTTGTTTGAATATGTTTGAATTTCATTTGATTCAATTAGCTTCTTTGAATGTGTTTGACTTTCATTTGATTCGTTTAGCTTTGTAGAATGCATTTGACTTTCATTTTATTTAATTAGCTTTGTTAACGCTCTGTTTGAATGTGTTTGACTTTCATTTGATTCAATTAGGTTTGTTGTATGTGTTTGTCTTTCATTGGATTCAATTAGGTTAGTTTGAATGTGTTGACTTTCATTTGATTCAATTAGCTTTATAGAATGCATTTGACTTTCATTCGATTCAATTAGCTTTGATGAACGCATTTGATTTTTATTTGATTCAAAAAGCTTGTTTGATTGTGTTTGACATTCATTTGATTCAATTAGGTTTTTTAAATGTGTTTGACGTTCATTGGATTCAATTAGGTTTGTTTGAATGTGTTTGACTTTCATTCGATTCAATTAGCTTTGATAAATGCATTTGACTTTCATTTGATTAAAAAGCTCTGTTTGAATGTGTTTTGACTTTCATTTGATTCAATTAGCTTTATTGAATGTATTTGACTTTCATTTGATTCAAGAAGATGTGTTTGAATGTGTTCGACTTTCATTTGATTCAATTAGCTTTGCCTTGAACGTGTTTGACTTTCATTTGATTCAATTAGCTTTGTAGAATGCATTTGACTTTCATTTGATTAAATTAGCTTTGTTGAATAATTTGACTTTCATTTGATTCAGAAAGCTTTGTATGAATGTGTTTTGACTTTCATTTGATTTAATTAGCTTAGTTTGAAAGTGTTTGACTTTTATTTGATTCAAAAACTTTGTTTGAAATGTGTTTGACTTTCATTTGATTCAATTAGGTTTGTTTGAATGTGTTTGACTTTCATTCGATTCAATTAGCTTTGATGAACGCATTTGATTTTCATTTGATTTAAAAAAGCTCTGTTTGAATGTGTTTGAATTTCATTTGATTCAATTATCTTTCTTTGAATGTGTTTGACTTTCATTTGATTCGTTTAGCTTTGTAGAATGCATTTGACTTTCATTTGATTTAATTAGCTTTGTTAACGCTCTGTTTTGAATGTGTTTCACTTTCATTTGATTCAATTAGGTTTGTTTGAATGTGTTTGTCTTTCATTGATTCAATTAGGTTAGTTTGAATGTGTTTGACTTTTATTGGATTCAATTTGGTTTGTTTGAATGTGTTTTGACTTTCATTCGATTCAATTAGCTTTGATGAACGCATTTGATTTTCATTTGATTCTAAAAGCTTTGTTTGATTGTGTTTGACATTCATTTGATTCAATTAGGTTTTAAATGTGTTTGGTGTTCATTGGATTCAATTAGGTTTGTTTGAATGTGTTGACTTTCATTCGATTCAATTAGCTTTGATAAATGCATTTGACTTTCATTTGATTAAAAAGCTCTGTTTGAATGTGTTTGACTTTCATTTAATTTAATTAGCTTTTGAATGTATTTGACTTTCATTTGATTCAAGAAGATGTGTTTGAATGTGTTTGA
>NW_018744510.1:0-85182 GCF_001683475.1 Chenopodium quinoa | reverse complement strand
TAAAGCTATTTGAGTCAAATGAAAGTTAAACACATTCAAACAAAGTTATTTAAATTAAATGAAAGTGAAATGTATTCTACAAAGCTAATTGAATCAAATGAAAGTAAACGCATTCAACAAAGCTATTTGAATCAAATGAGAGTCAATACATTCTACAAAGCTAATTGAATCAAATGAAGTCAAACACATTCAACAAAGCTAATTGAATCAAAGAAAGTCAAACACATTCAACAAAATGAATAAAATGAAAGTCAAGCACATAAACAAAGCTATTTTAATCAAATGAAAGTCAAATACATTCTACAAAGCTAATTGAATCAAATGAAAGTCAAACACATTCAAACAAAGCTATTTGAATCAAATGAAAGTCAAAGAAAGCTATTTGTATCAAATGAAAGTCAAACGCAATCAAATAAAGCTATTTGAGTCAAATGAAAGTCAAACACATTCAAACAAATTGTTTAAATTAAATGAAAGTGAAATGTATTCTACAAAGCTAATTGAATCAAATGAAAGTTAAACGCATTCAAACAAAGCTATTTGAATCAAATGAAATCAAATACATTCAACAAAGCTAATTAAATCAAATGAAAGTCAAACACATTCAAACAAAGCTATTTGAATCAAATGAAAGTCAAATAAATTCTACAAAGCTAATTGAATCAAATGAAAGTCAAACACATTCAAACAAAGCTATTGAATCAATTGAAAGTCAAATATTCTACAAAGCTATGGAATCAAATGAAAGTCAAACACATTCAAACAAAGCTATTTGAATCAAATGAAAGTCAAATAAGTTCTACAAAGCTAATTGTATCAAATGAAAGTCAAACGCAATCAAATAAAGCTATTTGAGTCAAATGAAAGTCAAACACATTCAAACAAAGTTATTTAAATTAAATGAAAGTGAAATGTATTCACAAAGCTAATTGAATCAAATGAAAGTTAAACGCATTCAAACAAAGCTATTTGAATCAAATGAGTCAAATACATTCTACAAGCTAATTGAATCAAATGAAGTCAAACACATTCAAACAAAGCTAATTGAATCAAATGAAAGTCAAACACATTCAAACAATGCTAATTGAAGTCAAGCACATTCAAACAAAGCTATTTTAATCAAATGAAAGTCAAATACATTCTACAAAGAATTGAATCAAATGAAAGTCAAACACATTCAAACAAAGCTATTTGAATCAAATAAAAGTCAAATCACAAAGCTAATTGTATCAAATGAAAGTCAAACGCTATCAAATAAAGCTATTTGAGTCAAATGAAAGTCAAACACATTCAAACAAAGAAATTAAATGAAAGTAAATGTATTCTACAAAGCTAATTGAATCAAATGAAAGTTAAACGCATTCAAACAAAGCTATTTGAATCAATGAAAGTCAAATACATTCAACAAAGCTAATTGAATCAAATGAAAGTCAAACACATTCAAACAAAGCTATTTGAATCAAATGAAAGTCAAATACATTCTAAAAGCTAATTGAATCAAATGAAAGTCAAACACATTCAAACAAAGCTATTTGAATTTTGAAAGTCAAAGATATTCTACAAAGCTGATGGAATCAAATGAAAGTCAAACACATTCAAACAAAGCTATTTGAATCAAATGAAAGTCAAATAAGTTCTACAAAGCTAATTGTATCAAATGAAAGTCAAACGCAATCAAATAAAGCTATTTGAGTCAAATGAAAGTCAAACACATTCAAACAAAGTTATTTAAATTAAATGAAAGTGAAATGTATTCTACAAAGCTAATTGAATCAAATGAAGTCAAATACATTCACAAACCTAATTGAATCAACAAACACATTCAAACAAAGCTAATTGAATCAAATGAAAGTCAAACACATTCAAAAGCTAATTGAATCAAATGAAAGTCAAACATTCAAACAAGCTAATTGAATCAAATGAAAGTCAAATACATTCTACAAAGCTAATTGAATCAAATGAAAGTCAAACACATTCAAACAAAGCTATTTGAATCAAATGAAAGTCAAATACGTTCTAGAAAGCTAATTGTATCAAATGAAAGTCAAACGCAATCAAATAAAGCTATTTGAGTCAAATGAAAGTCAAACACATTCAAACAAAGTTGTTTAAATTAAATGAAAGTGAAATGTATTCTACAAAGCTAATTGAATCAAATGAAAGTTAAACGCATTCAACAAAGCTATTTGAATCAAATGAAAGTCAAATACATTCAACAAAGCTAATTGAATCAAATGAAAGTCAAACACATTCAAACAAAGCTATTTGAATCAAATGAAAGTCAATACATTCTACAAAGCTAATTGAATCAAATGAAAGTCAAAGAAGCTAATTGAATCAAATGAAAGTCAAGCAAATTCAAACAAAGCTATTTAATCAAATGAAAGTCAAATACATTCTACAAAGCTAATTGAATCAAATGAAAGTCAAACACATTCAAACAAAGCTATTTGAATCAAATGAAAGTCAAATACATTCTACAAAGCTAATTGAATCAAATGAAAGTCAAATAAGTTCTACAAAGCTAATTGTATAAAAATGAAAGTCAAACGCAATCAAATAAAGCTATTTGAGTCAAATGAAAGTCAAACACATTCAAACAAAGTTGTTTAAATTGAATAAAAGTGAAATGTATTCTACAAAGCTAATTGAATCAAATGAAAGTTAAACGCATTCAAACAAAGCTATTTGAATCAAATGAGAGTCAAATACATTCTACAAAGCTAATTGAATCAAATGAAAGTCAAACACATTCAAACAAAGCTATTGAATCAAATGAAAGTAAATACATTCAACAAAGCTAATTGAATCAAATGAAAGTCAAACACATTCAAACAAGCTAATTGAATCAAATGAAAGTCAAGCACATTCAAACAAAGCTATTTAATCAAATGAAAGTCAAATACATTCTACAAAGCTAATTGAATCAAATGAAAGTCAAACACATTCAAACAAAGCTATTTGAATCAATTGAAAGTCAAATACATTCTACAAAGCTATCAAATGAAAGTCAAACACATTCAAACAAAGCTATTTGAATCAAATGAAAGTCAAATACGTTCTAAAGCTAATTGTATCAAATGAAAGTCAAACGCAATCAAATAAAGCTATTTGAGTCAAATGAAAGTCAAACACATTCAAACAAAGTTTTTAATCAAATGAAGTCAAATCATTCTACAAAGCTAATTGAATCAAATGAAAGTTAAACGCATTCAAACAAAGCTATTTGAATCAAATGAAAGTCAAATACATTCCAAAGCTAATTGAATCAATGAAAGTCAAACACATTCAAACAAGCTATTTGAATCAAATGAAAGTCAAATACATTCTACAAAGCTAATTGAATCAAATGAAAGTCAAAGCTCAAACATTCAACAAAGCTAATTGAATCAAATGAAAGTCAAACACATTCAAACAAGCTAATTGAATCAAATGAAAGTCAAAGCACATTCAAACAAGCTATATTAATCAAATGAAAGTCAAATACATTCTACAAAGCTAATTGAATCAAATGAAAGTCAAACACATTCAAACAAAGCTATTTGAATCAAATGAAAGTCAAATACATTCTACAAAGCTAATTGAATCAAATGAAAGTCAAACACATTCAAACAAAGCTATTTGAATCAAATGAAAGTGTTCTACAAAGCTAATTGTATCAAATGAAAGTCAAACGCAATCAAATAAAGCTATTTGAGTCAAATGAAAGTCAAACACATTCAAACAAAGTTGTTTAAATTAAATGAAAGTGAAATGTATTCTACAAAGCTAATTGAATCAAAATGAAAGTTAAACGCATTCAAACAAAGCTATTTGAATCAAATGAAAGTCAAATACATTCAACAAAAGCTAATTGAATCAAATGAAAGTCAAACACATTCAAACAAAGCTATTTGAATCAAATGAAAGTCAAATACATTCTACAAAGCTAATTGAATCAAATGAAAGTCAAACACATTCAAACAAAGCTATTTGAATCAAATGAAAGTCAAATAAGTTCTACAAAGCTAATTGTATCAAATGAAAGTCAAACGCAATCAAATAAAGCTATTTGAGTCAAATGAAAGTTAAACACATTCAAACAAAGTTATTTAAATTAAATGAAAGTGAAATGTATTCTACAAAGCTAATTGAATCAAATGAAAGTTAAACGCATTCAACAAAGCTATTTGAATCAAATGAAGTCAAATACATTCAAAGCTAATTGAATCAAATGAAAGTCAAACACATTCAACAAAGCTAATTGAATCAAATGAAAGTCAAACACATTCAAACAAGCTAATTGAATCAAATGAAAGTCAAATACATTCTACAAAGCTAATTGAATCAAATGAAAGTCAAACACATTCAAACAAAGCTATTTGAATCAAATGAAATTCAAATACGTTCTAAAAGCTAATTGTATCAAATGAAAGTCAAACGCAATCAAATAAAGCTATTTGAGTCAAATGAAAGTCAAACACATTCAAACAAAGTTGTTTAAATTAAATGAAAGTGAAATGTATTCTACAAAGCTAATTGAATCAAATGAAAGTTAAACGCATTCAAACAAAGCTATTTGAATAAAATGAAAGTCAAATACATTCAACAAAGCTAATTGAATCAAATGAAAGTCAAACACATTCAAACAAAGCTATTTGAATCAAATGAAAGTCAAAGCTAATTGAATCAATGAAAGTCAAGAAGCTAATTGAATCAAATGAAAGTCAAAACATTCAAACAAAGCTATTTAATCAAATGAAAGTCAAATACATTCTACAAAGCTAATTGAATCAAATGAAAGTCAAACACATTCAAACAAAGCTATTTGAATCAAATCAAATACATTCAAAGCTAATTGAATCAAAAAGTGCTAAAGTCAAACAAAGCTCAAATGAAAACACATTCAAACAAAGCTATTTGAATCAAATGAAAGTCAAATAAGTTCTACAAAGCTAATTTATCAAATGAAAGTCAAACGCAATCAAATAAAGCTATTTGAGTCAAATGAAAGTCAAAACACATTCAAACAAAGTTATTTAAATTAAATGAAAGTGAAATGTATTCTACAAAGCTAATTGAATCAAATGAAAGTTAAACGCATTCAACAAAGCTATTTGAATCAAATGAGAGTCAAATACATTCTACAAAGCTAATTGAATCAAATGAAGTCAAACACATTCAAACAAAGCTAATTGAATCAAATGAAAGTCAAACACATTCAAACAAAGCTAATTGAATAAAATGAAAGTCAAACACATTCAAACAAAGCTATTTTAATCAAATGAAAGTCAAATACATTCTACAAAGCTAATTGAATCAAATGAAAGTCAAACACATTCAAACAAAGCTATTTGAATCAAATAAAGTCAAAGAAAGCTAATTGTATCAAATGAAAGTCAAACGCAATCAAATAAAGCTATTTGAGTCAAATGAAAGTCAAACACATTCAAACAAAGTTGTTTAAATTAAATGAAAGTGAAATGTATTCTACAAAGCTAATTGAATCAAATGAAAGTTAAACGCATTCAAACAAAGCTATTGAATCAAATGAAATCAAATACATTCAACAAAGCTAATTGAATCAAATGAAAGTCAAACACATTCAAACAAAGCTATTTGAATCAAATGAAAGTCAAATACATTCTACAAAGCTAATTGAATCAAATGAAAGTCAAACACATTCAAACAAAGCTATTTGAATCAATTGAAAGTCAAATAGCTATGGAATCAAATGAATGTCAAACACATTCAAACAAAGCTATTTGAATCAAATGAAAGTCAAATAAGTTCTACAAAGCTAATTGTATCAAATGAAAGTCAAACACAATCAAATAAAGCTATTTGAGTCAAATGAAAGTCAAACACATTCAAACAAAGTTATTTAAATTAAATGAAAGTGAAATGTATTCTACAAAGCTAATTGAATCAAATGAAAGTTAAACGCATTCAACAAAGCTATTTGAATCAAATGAGAGTCAAATACATTCTACAAAGCTAATTGAATCAAATGAAGTCAAACACATTCAAACAAAGCTAATTGAATCAAATGAAAGTCAAGAAGAAAGTCAAGCACATTCAACAAAGCTATTTTAATCAAATGAAAGTCAAATACATTCTACAAAGCTAATTGAATCAAATGAAAGTCAAACACATTCAAACAAAGCTATTTGAATCAAATGAAAGTCAAATACTTCTAAAAGCTAATTGTATCAAATGAAAGTCAAACGCAATCAAATAAAGCTATTTGAGTCAAATGAAAGTCAAACACATTCAAACAAAGTTGTTTAAATTAAATGAAAGTGAAATGTATTCTACAAAGCTAATTGAATCAAATGAAAGTTAAACGCATTCAAACAAAGCTATTTGAATCAAATGAAAGTCAAATACATTCAACAAAGCTAATTCAAATGAAAGTCAAACACATTCAAACAAAGCTAAATCAAATGACACAAAGCTAATTGAATCAAATGAAAGTCAAACACATTCAAACAAAGCTATTTGAATCAAAAAGTCAAAGATATTCTACAAAGCTTATGGAATCAAATGAATGTCAAACACATTCAAACAAAGCTATTTGAATCAAATGAAAGTCAAATAAGTTCACAAAGCTAATTGTATCAAATGAAAGTCAAACGCAATCAAATAAAGCTATTTGAGTCAAATGAAAGTCAAACACATTCAAACAAAGTTATTTAAATTAAATGAAAGTGAAATGTATTCAACAAAGCTAATTGAATCAAATGAAAGTTAAACGCATTCAAACAAAGCTATTTGAATCAAATGAGAGTCAAATACATTCTACAAAGCTAATTGAATCAAATGAAGTCAAACACATTCAAACAAAGCTAATTGAATCAAATGAAAGTCAAACACATTCAAACAAGCTAATTGAATAAAATGAAAGTCAAGCACATTCAAACAAAGCTATTTTAATCAAATGAAAGTCAAATACATTCTACAAAGCTAATTGAATCAAATGAAAGTCAAACACATTCAAACAAAGCTATTTGAATCAAATAAAAGTCAAATACGTTCTACAAAGCTAATTGTATCAAATGAAAGTCAAACGCTGCTATTTGAGTCAAATGAAAGTCAAACACATTCAAACAAAGTTGTTTAAATTAAATGAAAGTAAATGTATTCTACAAAGCTAATTGAATCAAATGAAAGTTAAACGCATTCAAACAAAGCTATTTGAATCAAATGAAAGTCAAATACATTCAACAAAGCTAATTGAATCAAATGAAAGTCAAACACATTCAACAAAGCTATTTGAATCAATGAAAGTCAAATACATTCTACAAAGCTAATTGAATCAAATGAAAGTCAAACACATTCAAACAAAGCTATTTGAAGAAAGTCAAAGATATTCTACAAAGCTGATGAATCAAATGAAAGTCAAACACATTCAAACAAAGCTATTTGAATCAAATGAAAGTCAAATAAGTTCTACAAAAGCTAATTGTATCAAATGAAAGTCAAACGCAATCAAATAAAGCTATTTGAGTCAAATGAAAGTTAAACACATTCAAACAAAGTTATTTAAATTAAATGAAAGTGAAATGTATTCTACAAAGCTAATTGAATCAAATGAAAGTTAAACGCATTCAACAAAGCTATTGAATCAAATGAGAGTCAAATACATTCTACAAAGCTAATTGAATCAATGAAGTCAAACACATTCAAACAAAGCTAATTGAATCAAATGAAAGTCAACATTCAACAAAGCTAATTGAATCAAATGAAAGTCAAACACATTCAAACAAGCTAATTGAATCAAATGAAAGTCAAATACATTCTACAAAGCTAATTGAATCAAATGAAAGTCAAACACATTCAAACAAAGCTATTTGAATCAAATGAAAGTCAAATACGTTCTAAAAGCTAATTGTATCAAATGAAAGTCAAACGCAATCAAATAAAGCTATTTGAGTCAAATGAAAGTCAAACACATTCAAACAAAGTTGTTTAAATTAAATGAAAGTGAAATGTATTCTACAAAGCTAATTGAATCAAATGAAAGTTAAACGCATTCAAGAATCAAATGAAAGTCAAATACATTCAACAAAGCTAATTGAATCAAATGAAAGTCAAACACATTCAAACAAAGCTATTTGAATCAAATGAAAGTCAAATACATTCTACAAAGCTAATTGAATCAAATAAAGTCAAACACATTCAAATAAAATCAATGAAAGTCAATTCAAACAAAGCCAAATGAAATCAAATACATTCTACAAAGCTAATTGAATCAAATGAAAGTCAAATTCAAACAAAGCTATTTGAATCAAATGAAAGTCAAAGCTAATTGAATCAAATGAAAGTCAAACGCTCAAATCAAATAAAGCTATTTGAGTCAAATGAAAGTCAAACACATTCAAACAAAGTTGTTTAAAATGAAAGTGAAATGTATTCTACAAGCTAATTGAATCAAATGAAAGTTAAACGCATTCAAACAAAGCTATTTGAATCAAATGAAGTCAAATACATTCTACAAAGCTAATTGAATCAAATGAAAGTCAAACACATTCAAACAAAGCTATTGAATCAAATGAAAGTGCTAATTGAATCAAATGAAAGTCAAACACATTCAAACAAGCTAATTGAATCAAATGAAAGTCAAACATTCAAACAAAGCTATTTAATCAAATGAAAGTCAAATACATTCTACAAAGCTAATTGAATCAAATGAAAGTCAAACACATTCAAACAAAGCTATTTGAATCAAATGAAAGTCAAATACATTCTACAAAGCTAATTGAATCAAATGAAAGTCAAACACATTCAAGCTATTTGAATCAGAAAGTCAAAGATATTCTACAAAGCTCAATGAATGTCAAACACATTCAAACAAAGCTATTTGAATCAAATGAAAGTCAAATAAGTTCTACAAAGCTAATTGTATCAAATGAAAGTCAAACGCAATCAACTATTTGAGTCAAATGAAAGTAAACACATTCAACAAAGTTATTTAAATTAAATGAAAGTGAAATGTATTCTACAAAGCTAATTGAATCAAATGAAAGTTAAACGCATTCAAACAAAGCTATTTGAATCAAATGAGAGTCAAATACATTCTACAAACTAATTGAATCAAATGAAGTCAAACACATTCAAACAAAGCTAATTGAATCAAATGAAAGTCAAACACATTCAAACAAAGCTAATTGAAGAAAGTCAAACATTCAAACAAAGCTATTTGAATCAAATGAAAGTCAAATACATTCTACAAAGCTAATTGAATCAAATGAAAGTCAAACACATTCAAACAAAGCTATTTGAATCAAATGAAAGTCAAATACGTTCTAAAAGCTAATTGTATCAAATGAAAGTCAAACGCAATCAAATAAAGCTATTTGAGTCAAATGAAAGTCAAACATTCAAACAAAGTTGTTTAAATTAAATGAAAGTGAAATGTATTCTACAAAGCTAATTGAATCAAATGAAAGTTAAACGCATTCAAACAAAGCTATTTGAATCAAATGAAAGTCAAATACATTCAACAAAGCTAATTGAATCAAATGAAAGTCAAACACATTCAAACAAAGCTAATTTGAATCAAATGAAAGTCAAATACATTCTACAAAGCTAATTGAATCAAATGAAAGTCAAACACATTCAAACAAAGCTATTTGAATCAATTGAAAGTCAAAGATATTCTACAAAGCTGATGGAATCAAATGAATGTTCAAACACATTCAAACAAAAGCTATTTGAATCAAATGAAAGTCAAATAAGTTCTACAAAGCTAATTGTATCAATGAAAGTCAAACGCAATCAAATAAAGCTATTTGAGTCAAATGAAAGTCAAACACATTTCAAACAAAGTTGTTTAAATTGAATGAAAAGTGAAATGTATTCCACTAAGCTAATTGAATCAAATGAAAGTTAAACGCATTCAAACAAAGCTATTTGAATCAAATGAGAGTCAAATACATTCTACAAAGCTAATTGAATCAAATGAAAGTCAAACACATTCAAACAAAGCTAATTGAATCAATGAAAGTCAAATACATAACAAAGCAATTAATAAAGAAAGTCAAACACATTCAAACGAAGCTAATTGAATCAAATGAAAGTCAAGCACATTCAAACAAAGCTATATTAATCAAATGAAAGTCAAATACATTCTACAAAGCTAATTGAATCAAATGAAAGTCAAAACACATTAAACAAAGCTATGAAAAAAAAAAAAAAAAAAAAAAAAAAAAAAAAAAAAAACATTAATCAAATAAAGTCAAATAAAGTTCTACAAAGCTAATTGTATCAAATGAAAATCAAACGCAATCAAATAAAGCTATTTGAGTCAAATGAAGTCAAACACATTCAAACAAAGTTGTTTAAATTGAATGAAAGTGAAATGTATTCACTAAGCTAATTGAATCAAATGAAAGTTAAACGCATTCAAACAAAGCTATTTGAATCAAATGAGAGTCAAATACATTCTACAAAGCTAATTGAATCAAATGAAAGTCAAACACATTCAAACAAAGCTAATTGAATCAAATGAAAGTCAAATCCATTCAACAAAGCTAATTTAATCAAATGAAAGTAAAACGCATTCAAACGAAGCTAATTGAATCAAATGAAAGTCAAGCACATTCAAACAAAGCTATATTAATCAAATGAAAGTCAAATACATTCTACAAAGTTAATTGAATCAAATGAAGTTCAAATACAATCAAACAAAGCTATTTGAATCAAAATGAAAGTCAAATACATTCTAACAAAGCTAATTGAATCAAATGAAAGTCAAACACATTCAAACAAAGCTATTTGAATCAATTGAAAGTCAAAGATATTCTACAAAGCTGCTGGAATCAAATGAATGTCAAAACATTTAAACAAAGCTATTTGAATCAAATGAAAGTCAAATAAGTTCTACAAAGCTAATTGAATCAAATGAAAGTCAAACGCAATCAAATAAAGCTATTTGAGTCAAATGAAAGTCAAACACATTCAAACAAAGTTATTTAAATTAAATGAAAGTGAAATGTATTCTACAAAGCTAATTGAATCAAATGAAAGTTAAACGCATTCAAACAAAGCTAATTGAATAAAATGAAAGTCAAGCACATTCAAACAAAGCTATTTTAATCAAATGAAAGTCAAATACATTCTACAAAGCTAATTGAATCAAATGAAAGTCAAACACATTCAAACGAAGCTAATTGAATCAAATGAAAGTCAAGCACATTCAAACAAAAGCTATATTAATCAAATGAAAGTCAAATACATTCTACAAAGCTAATTGAATCAAATGAAAGTCAAACACATTCAAACAAAGCTATTTGAATCAATTGAAAGTCAAAGATATTCTACAAAGCTAATGAATCAAATGAAAGTCCAATAAGTTCTACAAAGCTATTGTATCAAATGAAAATCAAACGCAATCAAATAAAGCTATTTGAGTCAAATGAAAGTCAAACACATTCAAACAAAGTTGTTTAAATTGAATGAAAGTGAAATGTATTCCACTAAGCTAATTGAATCAAATGAAAGTTAAACGCATTCAAACAAAGCTATTTGAATCAAATGAGAGTCAAATACATTCTACAAAGCTAATTGAATCAAATGAAAGTCAAACACATTCAAACAAAGCTAATTGAATCAAATGAAAGTCAAATACATTCAACAAAGCTAATTGAATCAAATGAAAGTCAAACACATTCAAACGAAGCTAATTGAATCAAATGAAAGTCAAGCACATTCAAACAAAGCTATATTAATCAAATGAAAGTCAAATACATTCTACAAAGCTAATTGAATCAAATGAAAGTCAAACACATTCAAACAAAGCTATTTGAATCAATTGAAAGTCAAAGATATTCTACAAAGCTAATGGAATCAAATGAATGTCAAACACATTCAAACAAAGCTATTTGAATCAAATGAAAGTCAAATAAGTTCTACAAAGCTAATTGTATCAAATGAAAATCAAACGCAATCAAATAAAGCTATTTGAGTCAAATGAAAGTCAAACACATTCAAAACAAAGTTGTTTAAATTGAATGAAAGTGAAATGTATTCTACTAAGCTAATTGAATCAAATGAAAGTTAAACGCATTCAAACAAAGCTATTTGAATCAAATGAGAGTCAAATACATTCTACAAAGCTAACTGAATCAAATGAAAGTCAAACACATTCAAACAAAGCTAATTGAATCAAATGAAAGTCAAATACATTCAACAAAGCTAATTGAATCAAATGAAAGTCAAACACATTCAAACGAAGCTAATTGAATCAAATGAAAGTCAAGCACATTCAAACAAAGCTATATTAATCAAATTAACGTCAAATACATTCTACAAAGCTAATTGAATCAAATGAAAGTCAAACACATTCAAACAAAGCTATTTGAATCAAATGAAAGTCAAATACATTCTACAAAGCTAATTGAATCAAATGAAAGTCAAACACATTCAAACAAAGCTATTTGAATCAATTGAAAGTCAAAGATATTCTACAAAGCTGATGGAATCAAATGAATGTCAAACACATTCAAACAAAGCTATTTGAATCAAATGAAAGTCAAATAAGTTCTACAAAGCTAATTGTATCAAATGAAAGTCAAACGCAATCAAATAAAGCTATTTGAGTCAAATGAAAGTCAAACACATTCAAACAAAGTTGTTTAAATTGAATGAAAGTGAAATGTATTCTACTAAGCTAATTGAATCAAATGAAAGTTAAACGCATTCAAACAAAGCTATTTGAATCAAATGAGAGTCAAATACATTCTACAAAGCTAATTGAATCAAATGAAAGTCAAACACATTCAAACAAAGCTAATTGAATCAAATGAAAGTCAAATCACATTCAACAAAGCTAATTTGAATCAAATGAAAGTGCAAATTACATTCTACAAAGCTAATTGAATCAAATGAAAGTTAAACACATTCAAACAAAGCTATTTGAATCAAATGAAAGTCAAAATACATTCTACAAAGCTAATTGAATCAAATGAATAGTCAAACACATTCAAACAAAGCTATTTGAATCAAATGAAAGTCAAACAACATTCAAAACAAAGCTAATTGAATAAAATGAAAGTCAAAGCATATTCAAACAAAGCTATTTAATCAAATGAAAGTCAAATACATTCTACAAAGCTAATTGAACCAAATGAAAGTAAAAACACATTCAAACAAAGCTATTTGAATCAAATGAAAGTCAAATACGTTCTTACAAAGCTAATTGTATCAAATGAAAGTCAAACGCAATCAAATAAAGCTATTTGAGTCAAATGAAAGTCAAACACATTCAAACAAAGTTGTTTAAATTAAATGAAAGTGAAATGTATTCTACAAAGCTAATTGAATCAAATGAAAGTTAAAACACATTCAAACAAAGCTATATTGAATCAAATGAGAAGTCAAATACATTCTACAAAGCTAATTGAATCAAATGAAAGTCAAACACATTCAAACAAAGCTAATTGAATCAAATGAAAGTCAAATACATTCTACAAAGCTAATTGAATCAAATGAAAGTCAAACAACATTCAAACAAAGCTATTTGAATCAAATGAAAGTCAAAAATTCTACAAAGCTAATTGAATCAAATGAAAGTCAAACACATTCAAACAAAGCTATTTGAATCAAATGAAAGTCAAATAAGTTCTACAAAGCTAATTGAATCAAATGAAAGTCAAAAAAAACGCAAATCAAATAAAGCTATTTGAGTCAAATGAAAGTCAAACACATTCAAACAAAGTTGTTTAAATTAAATGAAAGTGAAATGTATTCTACATAAGCTAATTGAATCAAATGAAAGTTAAACACATTCAAACAAAGCTATTTGAATCAAATGAGAGTCAAATACATTCTACAAAGCTAATTGAATCAAATGAAAGTCAAACACATTCAAACAAAGCTAATTGAATCAAATGAAAGTCAAATACATTCAACAAAGCTAATTGAATCAAATGAAAGTCAAACACATTCAAACAAGCTAATTGAATCAAATGAAAGTCAAACACATTCAAACAAAGCTATTTGAATCAAATGAAAGTCAAATACATTCTACAAAGCTAATTGAATCAAATGAAAGTCAAACACATTCAAACAAAGCTATTTGAATCAAATGAAAGTCAAATACATTCTACAAAGCTAATTGAATCAAATGAAAGTCAAACACATTCAAACAAAGCTATTTGAATCAATTGAAAGTCAAAGATACATTCTAACAAAGCTGATTGAATCAAAATGAAATGTCAAACACATTCAAAACAAAGCTATTTGTAATGTCAAATGAAAGTCAAAACGCAATCAAATAAAGCTATTTGAGTCAAATGAAAGTCAAACACATTCAAACAAAGTTGTTTAAATTAAATGAAAGTGAAATGTATTCTACAAAGCTAATTGAATCAAATGAAAGTCAAACGCATTCAAACAAAGCTATTTGAATCAAATGAGAGTCAAATACATTCTACAAAGCTAATTGAATCAAATGAAAGTCAAACACATTCAAACAAAGCTATTTGAATCAAATGAAAGTCAAAACATTCAAACAAAGCTAATGAATCAAATGAAAGTCAAACACTCAGTTTCAAACAAAGCTATTTGAATCAAATGAAAGTCAAACACAATTCAAACAAAGCTAATTGAATCAAATGAAAGTCAAACACATTCAAACAAAGATTTTCAAATATCAAATGAAAGTCAAATAGCAATTCTACAAAAGCTAATTGAATCAAATGAAAGTCAAACACATTCAAACAAAGCTATTTTGAATAAAATGAAAAGTTCAAATACATTCTACAAAGCTAATTGAATCAAATGAAAGTTCAAACACATTCAAACAAAGCTATTTGAATCAAATGAAAGTCAAATACATTCTACAAACAAAGCTAATTTGAATCAAATGAAAGTCAAACACATTCAAACAAAGCTAATTGAAATCAAATGAAAGTCAAACACATTCAAACAAAAGCTATTGAATCAAATGAAAGTCAAACACATTCAAACAAAGCTAATTGAATCAAATGAAAGTCAAACACATTCAAACAAAGCTATATTGAATCAAATGAAAGTCAAATACATTCTACAAAGCTAAATTGAATCAAATGAAAGTCAAACAACATTCAAAACAAAGCTAATTGAATCAAATGAAAGTCAAATACATTCAACAAAGCTAATTGAATCAAATGAAAGTCAAACACATTAAACAAAGCTAAAAAAAATGAAAGTCAAAAATTCAAAAATGAATCAATGAATAAACATTCAACAAAGCTAATTGAATCAAATGAAAGTAAAATTCAAAACACATTGATCAAAACAAAAGCTATTTGAATCAAATGAAAGTCAAATACATTCTACAAAGCTAATTGAATCAAATGAAAGTCAAACACATTCAAACAAAGCTATTTGAATCAAATGAAAGTCAAATACATTCTACAAAGCTAATTGAATCAAATGAAAGTCAAACACATTCAAACAAAGCTAATTGAATCAAATGAAAGTCAAACACATTCAAACAAAGTTATTTAATTAAATGAAAGTCAAATACATTCTACAAAGCTAATGAACAAATGAAAAAAAAAAAAAAAAAAAGAAAAAAAAAAAAAAAAAAAAAAAAAAAAAAAAAAAAAAAAAAAAAAAAAAAAAATACATCTACAAAGCTAATTGAATCAAATGAAAGTCAAACACATTCAAACAAAGCTATTTGAATCAAATGAAAGTCAAATCCATTCAACAAAGCTAATTTTATCAAATGAAAGTCAAACACATTCAAACGAAGCTAATTGAATCAAATGAAAATCAAGCACATTCAAACAAAGCTATATTAATCAAATGAAAGTCAAAGTCATTCTACAAAGCTAATTGAATCAAATGAAAGTCAAACACATTCAAACAAAGCTATTTGAATCAAATGAAAGTCAAATACATTCTACAAAGCTAATTGAATCAAATAAAAGTAAAACACATTCAAACAAAGCTATTTGAATCAATAGAAAGTCAAAGATATTCTACAAAGCTGATGGAATCAAATGAATGTCAAACACATTCAAACAAAGCTATTTGAATCAAAGGAAAGTCAAATAAGTTCTACAAAGCTAATTGTATCAAATGAAAGTCAAACGCAATCAAATAAAGCTATTTGAGTCAAATGAAAGTCAAACACATTCAAACAAAGTTGTTTAAATTAAATGAAAGTGAAATGTATTCTACTAAGCTAATTGAATCAAATGAAAGTTAAACACATTCAAACAAAGCTATTTGAATCAAATACATTCTACAAAGCTAATTGAATCAAATGAAAGTCAAACACATTCAAACAAAGCTAATTGAATCAAATGAAAGTTAAATACATTCTACAAAGCTAATTGAATCAAATGAAAGTCAAACAAATTCAAACAAAGCTATTTGAAGAAAATGAAAGTCAAATACATTCTACAAATCAAATTGAAACAAATGAAAGTCAAACACAGTCAAACAAAGTTAATTTGAGATCGAAATTGAAAGTCAAATACATTCTACAAAGCTAATTGAATCAAATGAAAGTCAAACACATTCAAACAAAGCTAATTTGAATCAAATGAAAGTCAAAACACATTCAAACAAAGCTAATTGAATCAAATGAAAGTCAAACACATTCAAACAAAGCTAATTGAATCAAATGAAAGTCAAACACATTCAAACAAAGCTATTTTGAAGTCAAATTGACAAAGTCAAATACATTCTACAAAGCTAATTGAATCAAATGAAAGTCAAACACATTCAAACAAAGCTATTTGAATCAAATGAAAGTCAAATAAGTTCTACAAAGCTAATTGTATCAAATGAAAGTCAAACGCAATCAAATAAAGCTATTTGAGTCAAATGAAAGTCAAACACATTCAAACAAAGTTGTTTAAATTGAATGAAAGTGAAATGTATTCTACTAAGCTAATTGAATCAAATGAAAGTTAAACGCATTCAAACAAAGCTATTTGAATCAAATGAGAGTCAAATACATTCTACAAAGCTAATTGAATCAAATGAAAGTCAAACACATTCAAACAAAGCTAATTGAATCAAATGAAAGTCAAATACATTCAACAAAGCTAATGGAATCAAATGAAAGTCAAACACATTCAAACGAAGCTAATTGAATCAAATGAAAGTCAAGCACATTCAAACAAAGCTATTTGAATCAAATGAAAGTCAAATAAATTCTACAAAGCTAATTGAATCAAATGAAAGTCATACACATTCAAACAAAGCTATTTGAATCAAATGAAAGTCAAATACATTCTACAAAGCTAATTGAATCAAATGAAAGTCAAACACATTCAAACAAAGCTATTTGAATCAATTGAAAGTCAAAGATATTCTACAAAGCTGATGGAATCAAATGAATGTCAAACACATTCAAACAAAGCTATTTGAATCAAATGAAAGTCAAATACATTCTACAAAGCTAATTGAATCAAATAAAAGTCAAACACATTCAAACAAAGCTATTTGAATCAAATGAAAGTCAAATAAGTTCTACAAAGCTAATTGTATCAAATGAAAGTCAAACGCAATCAAATAAAGCTATTTGAGTCAAATGAAAGTCAAACACATTCAAACAAAGTTGTTTAAATTGAATGAAAGTGAAATGTATTCTACTAAGCTAATTGAATCAAATGAAAGTTAAACGCATTCAAACAAAGCTATTTGAATCAAATGAGAGTCAAATACATTCTACAAAGCTAATTGAATCAAATGAAAGTCAAACACATTCAAACAAAGCTAATTGAATCAAATGAAAGTCAAATACATTCAACAAAGCTAATGGAATCAAATGAAAGTCAAACACATTCAAACGAAGCTAATTGAATCAAATGAAAGTCAAGCACATTCAAACAAAGCTATATTAATCAAATGAAAGTCAAATACATTCTACAAAGCTAATTGCATCAAATGAAAGTCAAACACATTCAAACAAAGCTATTTGAATCAAATGAAAGTCAAATACATTCTACAAAGCTAATTGTATCAAATGAATGTCAAACACATTCAAACAAAGCTATTTAAATCAAATGAAAGTCAAATAAGTTCTACAAAGCTAATTGTATCAAATGAAAGTCAAACGCAATCAAATAAAGCTATTTGAGTCAAATGAAAGTCAAACACATTCAAACACAGTTATTTAAATTAAATGAAAGTGAAATGTGTTCTACAATGCTAATTGAATCAAATGAAAGTTAAACGCATTCAAACAAAGCTATTTGAATCAAATGAGAGTCAAATACATTCTACAAAGCTAATTGAATCAAATGATAGTCAAACACATTCAAACCAAGCTAATATAATCAAATGAAAGTCAAACACATTCAAACAAAGCTGATGGAATCAAATGAAAGTCAAACACATTCAAACAAAGCTATTTGAATCAAATGAAAGTTAAATACGTTCTACAAAGCTAATTATGTCAAATCAAATTCAAACGCAATCAAATAAAGCTATTTGAGTCAAATGAAAGTCAAACACATTCAAACAAAGTTGTTTAAATTAAATGAAAGTGAAATGTATTCTACAATGCTAATTGAATCAAATGAAAGTTAAACGCATTCAAACAAAGCTATTTGAATCAAATGAGAGTCAAATACATTCTACAAAGCTAATTGAATCAAATGATAGTCAAGCACATTCAAACAAAGCTATTTTAATCAAATGAAAGTCAAATACATTCTACAAAGCTAATTGAATCAAATGAAAGTCAAACACATTCAAACAAAGCTATTTGAATCAAATGAAAGTCAAATACGTTCTACAAAGCTAATTATATCAAATGAAAGTCAAACGCAATCAAATAAAGCTATTTGAGTCAAATGAAAACAAACACATTTAAACAAAGTTGTTTAAATTAAATGAATGTGAAATGTATTCTACAAAGCTAATGGAATCAAATGAAAGTTAAACACATTCAAACAAAGCTATTTGAATCAAATGAAAGTCAAATACATTCAACAAAGCGAATTGAATCAAATGAAAGTCACACACATTCAAACAAAGCTAATTGAATCAGATGAAAGTCAAGCACATTCAAACAAAGCTATTTTAATCAAATGAAAGTCAAATACATTCTACAAAGCTAATTGAATCAAATGAAAGTCAAACACATTCAAAAAAAGCTATTTGAATATAATGAAAGTCAAACACATTCAAACAAAGCTATTTGAATCAAATGAGAGTCAAATACATTCAAACAAAGCTAATTAAATCAAATAAAAGTCTAATACATTCTACAACGCTAATTGAATAAAATTAAAGTCAAACACATTCAAACAAAGCTAATTCAATCAAATAAAAGTCAAACACATTCAAACAAAGATTTCGAACCAAATGAAAGTCAAATACATTCTACAAAGCTAATTGAATCAACTGAAAGTCAAATACATTCTACAAAGCCGATGGAATCAAATGAAAGTCATACACATTCAAACAAAGCTATTTGAATCAAATGAAAGTTAAATACGTTCTACAAAGCTAATTGTATCAAATGAAAGTCAAACGCAATCAAATAAAGCTATTTAACTCAAATGAAAGTCAAACACATTCAAACAAAGTTGTTTAAATTAAATGAAAGTGAAATGTATTCTACAAAGCTAATTGAATCAAATGAAAGTCAAACGCATTCAAACAAAACTATTTGAATCAAATGAGAGTCAAATACATTCTACAAAGCTAATTGAATCAAATGGAAGTTAAACACATTCAAACAAAGCTATTTGAATCAAATGAAAGTCAAACACATTCAAACAAAGCTATATGAATCAAATAAGAGTCAAATACACTTAAAAAAAGCTAATTAAATTAAATAAAAGTCTAATACATTCTACAAAGCTAATTGAATTAAATTAAAGTCAACACATTCAAACAAAGCTGATTGAATCAAATGAAAGTCAAACACATTCAAACAAAGATTTCAAATCAAATGAAAGTCAAATACATTCTACAAAGCTAATTGAATCAAATGAAAGTCCAACACATTCAAATAAAGCTATTTGAATAAAATGAAATTCAAATACAGTCTACAAAGCTAATTGAATCAAATGAGAGTCAAACACATTCAAACAAAGCTATTTGAAGAAAATGAAAGTCAAATACATTCTACAAAGCAAATTGAAACAAATGAAAGTCAAATACATTCAACAAAGCTAATTGAATCAAATGAAAGTCAAACACATTCAAACAAAGCCTTTTAAATCAAATGAAAGTCAAACACATTCAAAAAAAAGCTTTTTGATTTAAATGAAAGTCAAACACATTCAAACAAAGCTATATAAATCAAATGAAAGTGAAATGCATTCTATAAAGCAAATTGAATTAAATGAAATTCAAACACATTCAAACAAAGCTAATTGAATCAAATGACAGTCAAATACATTCTACAAAGATAATTGAATCAATTGAAAGTCAAACACATTAAAACAAAGCTATTTGAATCAAATCAAAGTCAAATACATTCTACAAAGCTAATTGAATCAAATGAAAGTCAAACACATTCAAACAAAGCTAATTGAATCAAATGAAAGTCAAACACATTCAAACAAAGCTATTTTAATTAAATGAATGTCAAATACATTCTACAAAGCTAATTGAATCAAATGAAAGTCAAACAAATTCAAACAAAGCTATTTGAAGAAAATGAAAGTCAAATACATTCTACAAATCAAATTGAAACAAATGAAAGTCAAACACAGTCAAACAAAGTTATTTGAGTGAAATGAAAGTCAAATACATTCTACAAAGCTAATTGAATTAAATGAAAGTCAAACACATTCAAACAAAGCTATTTGAATCAAATGAAAGTCAAATACATTCTACAAAGCTAATTGAATCAAATGAAAGTCAAACACATTCAAACAAAGCTATTTGAATCAATTGAAAGTCAAAGATATTCTACAAAGCTAATGGAATCAAATGAATGTCAAACACATTCAAACAAAGCTAATTGAATCAAATGAAAGTCAAACACATTCAAACAAAGCTAATTGAATCAAATGAAAGTCAAGCACATTCAAACAAAGCTATTTTAATCAAATGAAAGTCAAATACATTCTACAAAGCTAATTGAATCAAATGAAAGTCAAACACATTCAAACAAAGCTATTTGAATCAAATGAAAGTCAAATAAGTTCTACAAAGCTAATTGTATCAAATGAAAGTCAAACGCAATCAAATAAAGCTATTTGAGTCAAATGAAAGTCAAACACATTCAAACAAAGTTGTTTAAATTGAATGAAAGTGAAATGTATTCTACTAAGCTAATTGAATCAAATGAAAGTTAAACGCATTCAAACAAAGCTATTTGAATCAAATGAGAGTCAAATACATTCTACAAAGCTAATTGAATCAAATGAAAGTCAAACACATTCAAACAAAGCTAATTGAATCAAATGAAAGTCAAATACATTCAACAAAGCTAATGGAATCAAATGAAAGTCAAACACATTCAAACGAAGCTAATTGAATCAAATGAAAGTCAAGCACATTCAAACAAAGCTATATTAATCAAATGAAAATCAAATACATTCTACAAAGCTAATTGCATCAAATGAAAGTCAAACACATTCAAACAAAGCTATTTGAATCAAATGAAAGTCAAATACATTCTACAAAGCTAATTGTATCAAATGAATGTCAAACACATTCAAACAAAGCTATTTAAATCAAATGAAAGTCAAATAAGTTCTACAAAGCTAATTGTATCAAATGAAAGTCAAACGCAATCAAATAAAGCTATTTGAGTCAAATGAAAGTCAAACACATTCAAACACAGTTATTTAAATTAAATGAAAGTGAAATGTGTTCTACAATGCTAATTGAATCAAATGAAAGTTAAACGCATTCAAACAAAGCTATTTGAATCAAATGAGAGTCAAATACATTCTACAAAGCTAATTGAATCAAATGATAGTCAAACACATTCAAACCAAGCTAATATAATCAAATGAAAGTCAAACACATTCAAACAAAGCTGATGGAATCAAATGAAAGTCAAACACATTCAAACAAAGCTATTTGAATCAAATGAAAGTTAAATACGTTCTACAAAGCTAATTATGTCAAATCAAATTCAAACGCAATCAAATAAAGCTATTTGAGTCAAATGAAAGTCAAACACATTCAAACAAAGTTGTTTAAATTAAATGAAAGTGAAATGTATTCTACAATGCTAATTGAATCAAATGAAAGTTAAACGCATTCAAACAAAGCTATTTGAATCAAATGAGAGTCAAATACATTCTACAAAGCTAATTGAATCAAATGATAGTCAAGCACATTCAAACAAAGCTATTTTAATCAAATGAAAGTCAAATACATTCTACAAAGCTAATTGAATTAAATGAAAGTCAAACACATTCAAACAAAGCTATTTGAATCAAATGAAAGTCAAATACGTTCTACAAAGCTAATTATATCAAATGAAAGTCAAACGCAATCAAATAAAGCTATTTGAGTCAAATGAAAACAAACACATTTAAACAAAGTTGTTTAAATTAAATGAATGTGAAATGTATTCTACAAAGCTAATGGAATCAAATGAAAGTTAAACACATTCAAACAAAGCTATTTGAATCAAATGAAAGTCAAATACATTCAACAAAGCGAATTGAATCAAATGAAAGTCACACACATTCAAACAAAGCTAATTGAATCAGATGAAAGTCAAGCACATTCAAACAAAGCTATTTTAATCAAATGAAAGTCAAATACATTCTACAAAGCTAATTGAATCAAATGAAAGTCAAACACATTCAAAAAAAGCTATTTGAATATAATGAAAGTCAAACACATTCAAACAAAGCTATTTGAATCAAATGAGAGTCAAATACATTCAAACAAAGCTAATTAAATCAAATAAAAGTCTAATACATTCTACAACGCTAATTGAATAAAATTAAAGTCAAACACATTCAAACAAAGCTAATTCAATCAAATAAAAGTCAAACACATTCAAACAAAGATTTCGAACCAAATGAAAGTCAAATACATTCTACAAAGCTAATTGAATCAACTGAAAGTCAAATACATTCTACAAAGCCGATGGAATCAAATGAAAGTCATACACATTCAAACAAAGCTATTTGAATCAAATGAAAGTTAAATACGTTCTACAAAGCTAATTGTATCAAATGAAAGTCAAACGCAATCAAATAAAGCTATTTAACTCAAATGAAAGTCAAACACATTCAAACAAAGTTGTTTAAATTAAATGAAAGTGAAATGTATTCTACAAAGCTAATTGAATCAAATGAAAGTCAAACGCATTCAAACAAAACTATTTGATCAAATGAGAGTCAAATACATTCTACAAAGCTAATTGAATCAAATGGAAGTTAAACACATTCAAACAAAGCTATTTGAATCAAATGAAAGTCAAACACATTCAAACAAAGCTATATGAATCAAATAAGAGTCAAATACACTTAAAAAAAGCTAATTAAATTAAATAAAAGTCTAATACATTCTACAAAGCTAATTGAATTAAATTAAAGTCAACACATTCAAACAAAGCTGATTGAATCAAATGAAAGTCAAACACATTCAAACAAAGATTTCAAATCAAATGAAAGTCAAATACATTCTACAAAGCTAATTGAATCAAATGAAAGTCCAACACATTCAAATAAAGCTATTTGAATAAAATGAAATTCAAATACAGTCTACAAAGCTAATTGAATCAAATGAGAGTCAAACACATTCAAACAAAGCTATTTGAAGAAAATAAAAGTCAAATACATTCTACAAAGCAAATTGAAACAAATGAAAGTCAAATACATTCAACAAAGCTAATTGAATCAAATGAAAGTCAAACACATTCAAACAAAGCCTTTTAAATCAAATGAAAGTCAAACACATTCAAAAAAAGCTTTTTGATTTAAATGAAAGTCAAACACATTCAAACAAAGCTATATAAATCAAATGAAAGTGAAATGCATTTTATAAAGCAAATTGAATTAAATGAAATTCAAACACATTCAAACAAAGCTAATTGAATCAAATGACAGTCAAATACATTCTACAAAGATAATTGAATCAATTGAAAGTCAAACACATTAAAACAAAGCTATTTGAATCAAATCAAAGTCAAATACATTCTACAAAGCTAATTGAATCAAATGAAAGTCAAACACATTCAAACAAAGCTAATTGAATCAAATGAAAGTCAAACACATTCAAACAAAGCTATTTTAATTAAATGAATGTCAAATACATTCTACAAAGCTAATTGAATCAAATGAAAGTCAAACAAATTCAAACAAAGCTATTTGAAGAAAATGAAAGTCAAATACATTCTACAAATCAAATTGAAACAAATGAAAGTCAAACACAGTCAAACAAAGTTATTTGAGTGAAATGAAAGTCAAATACATTCTACAAAGCTAATTGAATTAAATGAAAGTCAAACACATTCAAACAAAGCTATTTGAATCAAATGAAAGTCAAATACATTCTACAAAGCTAATTGAATCAAATGAAAGTCAAACACATTCAAACAAAGCTATTTGAATCAATTGAAAGTCAAAGATATTCTACAAAGCTAATGGAATCAAATGAATGTCAAACACATTCAAACAAAGCTATTTGAATCAAATGAAAGTCAAATAAGTTCTACAAAGCTAATTGTATCAAATGAAAGTCAAACGCAATCAAATAAAGCTATTTGAGTCAAATGAAAGTCAAACACATTCAAACAAAGTTGTTTAAATTGAATGAAAGTGAAATGTATTCTACTAAGCTAATTGAATCAAATGAAAGTTAAACACATTCAAACAAAGCTATTTGAATCAAATGAGAGTCAAATACATTCTACTAAGCTAATTGAATCAAATGAAAGTTAAACACATTCAAACAAAGCTATATAAATCAAATGAAAGTGAAATGCCTTCTTCAAAGCAAATTGAATTAAATGAAATTCTAACACATTCAAACAAAGCTATTTGAATCAAATGAAAGTCAAATACGTTCTACAAAGCTAATTGTATCAAATGAAAGTCAAACGCAATCAAATAAAGCTATTTGAATCAAATGAAAGTCAAACACATTCAAACAAAATTGTTTAAATTAAATGAAAGTGAAATGTATTCTACAAAGCTAATGGAATCAAATGAAAGTCAAACACATTCAAACGAAGCTAATTGAATCAAATGAAAGTCAAGCACATTCAAACAAAGCTATTTGAATCAAATGAAAGTCAAATACATTCTACAAAGCTAATTGAATCAAATGAAAGTCATACACATTCAAACAAAGCTATTTGAATCAATTGAAAGTCAAAGATATTCTACAAAGCTGATGGAATCAAATGAATGTCAAACACATTAAAACAAAGCTATTTGAATCAAATGAAAATCAAATAAGTTCTACAAAGCTAATTGTATCAAATGAAAGTCAAACGCAATCAAATAAAGCTATTTGAGTCAAATGAAAGTCAAACACATTCAAACAAAGTTGTTTAAATTAAATGAAAGTGAAATGTATTCTACAAAGCTAATTGAATCAAATGAAAGTTAAACGCATTCAAACAAAGCTATTTGAATCAAATGAGAGTCAAATACATTCTACAAAGCTAATTGAATCAAATGAAAGTCAAACACATTCAAACAAAGCTAATTGAATCAAATGAAAGTCAAGCACATTCAAACAAAGCTATTTTAATCAAATGAAAGTCAAATACATTCTACAAAGCTAATTGAATAAAATGAAAGTCAAACACATTCAAACAAAGCTATTTGAATCAAATGAAAGTCAAACACATTCAAACAAAGCTATTTGAACCAAATGAGAGTCAAATACATTCAAACATTGCTAATTATATCAAATAAAAGTCTAATACATTCTACAACGCTAATTGAATCAAATGAAAGTCAAACACATTCAAACAAAGCTAATTGAATCAAATGATAGTCAAACACATTCAAACAAAGCTAATTGAATCAAATGAAAGTCAAACACATTCAATTAAAGCCAATTGAATCAAATGAAAGTCAAGCACATTCAAACAAAGCTATTTTAATCAAATGAAAGTCAAATACATTCTACAAAGCTAATTGAATCAAATGAAAGTCAAACACATTCAAACAAAGCTATTTGAATCAAATGAAAGTCAAATACGTTCTACAAAGCTAATTGTATCAAATGAAAGTCAAACACAATCAAATAAAGCTATTTGAGTAAAATGAAAGTCAAACACATTCAAACAAAGTTGTTTAAATTATATGAAAGTGAAATGTATTCTACAAAGCTAATTAAATCAAATGAAAGTTAAACGCATTCAAACAAAGCTATTTAAATCAAATGAAAGTCAAATACATTCAACAAAGCTAATTGAATCAAATGAAAGTCACACACATTCAAACAAAGCTAATTGAATAAGATGAAAGTTGATGTAAATCTAAATACACCCTCCCGAATATGGGTTGATGGATTTAAAAATACTTATAGTTAGAATACTCAAATACCATGGAACAAGATAAAAGGGCCAAAACTCAAGGACACACTCAAAGTTTTGGGGTTTTAGGCCAGAGATAAGACTCACTCAATCTCTCCTAAGCTTATCACTCAAGACTTACTCAAAGCAATAAGGGAACACTTGAACTTGAGACAAACTCTAAGTTAAAATGCTAAAACACAAGGTTTTTTATCCAAACTCAAAACTGGTTTTTATTTCTGTTTTGCTCTCCCTTTTATAGAGGAAAGGAGCAGCAAAAACACACCAAAAGTCAAGGAAAACCGTCCAAGCATGAACAGCCAAAAGCCAGCAGTTTTCCTCCTTGATTTAAGCTAAACAATAAAAGCATAATAAAGCCTAATGATAACTTCCTATTACAACCGGCCAAAGAGCTAAACTCTTGGCATTATTTCAGCAACATTAACTAAAATATAAGATAATAATAGCTAGTAAATGGCTTAGGATCCACACGCCCAAAATAGCAGTGAAACGTGCCAAATCTGTAGTGAAGCGCATCATGCGCCCAATCTTCAATCTACCCATGAAATGCAACATAGAACTTCAGCCTTCTTTGTAAATGGATAAAATCCAAGAGTCTCTAAGACTAAAGCAACAGGTTCATTAGATGTCCACTTTGGATCATTCCCCCCTTCTTCAAAAGAGTTTGCCCTCAAACTTGAATCATCAAAGTATGGTGATAAATCCCCTACATTGAAAGTCGCACTAACACCCATCAATTCGTCTGGTAGCTCAATTTTGTAAGCACTATCGTTCACCCTCTCAAGAACCTTAAAAGGACCATCAGAACGAGGCATAAGCTTGTTTTTGCGAAGCTTAGGGAACCTCTCCTTCCTCAAATGCACCCAAACCAAGTCCCCGGGATGAAAAATAGGCTGTTTGCGTTTCTTATTGGCTCGCTCTTGGTATTTTTATTCATCTCCTCAATTCTTTTCTTCACTTGCTCACAGGTTTTTTTGAAAGGTTTCCACCCTCTTTTTAGCATCTTTCTCTACCATGTCACTCTTAACCATAGGAACAAGATCAATCGGCACAAATGGGTTCACTCCATAAACTACTTCAAATGGAGAACGGGAAGTAGTTAGGGAATGAGCTCTATTGTAAGCAAACTCCGCATGGGCTAATTTCATGTCCCAATCTTTTTGCGTTTTGCTCACAAGACCTCGTAACAAAGTACCCAAAGTTCTATTAGTGACCTCGGTTTGCCCATCGGTTTGGGGATGATGAGAGGTACTAAATAGTAACTTGGTACCCACAAGTTTCCATAGGGTTCTCCAAAAGTGACTAAGGAATTTGGAGTCCCTATCAGATACTATACTTCGAGGAATGCCATGGAGTTTGACAATTTCCTTGAAGTACAGCTCGGCCACTTTCACGGCATCATCAGTTTTATTACAAGCTACAAAGTGTGCCATTTTAGAGAATCTATCTACAACAACCATGATGCTATCTCTTCCCCTTTGAGTGCGAGGCAATCCAACAATGAAATCCATGCTAACACTTTCCCATGGAGCATCCGGAACTGGCAACGGAGTATAAAGACCCTTTGTGAAGTGTCCCTTAGCCTTTTGACAAGTAGCACATCTCTTCACAACATGAGTAACATCCTTGATCATTCTAGGCCAATAGAAGTGTTCACCTAGAATATCAAGAGTCTTTTGTATCCCAAAATGACCGGCTAAACCTCCACCATGCACTTCTCTCACTAATAACTCCCTAACCCCACTCTTCGGAACACATAGCTTGTTACCTTTAAAGAGGTAGCCATCTTGTCTCACAAACTCTTTGGTAGGATTCTCTATCTCACTAGCAAAGTCGGGATCATTTATGTAACATTCCTTGAGTTGTTCAAAACCCAAGATCTTAGCATCCACCATGGAAAGTAAGTAGCTCCGACGAGACAATGCATCGGCCACAACATTACTCTTTCCATCCTTGTACTTGGAGCTAAAGGTAAATGATTGGAGAAACTCCACCCATTTAGCATGTCTCTTGTTGAGTTTTTGTTGCCCATGAATAAATTTTAGAGCCTCATGATCGGAATGAAGAACAAATGGTTTTGGTCTAAGGTAGTGAGACCAATGATCAAGTGCTCTAACTATGGCATAGAACTCACGGTCATAAGTGGAATAGTTCAACTTAGCCCCATTCAACTTCTCACTAAAGTAACTCACGGGCTTCTTCTCTTGAATCAAAACAGCACCTATTCCAATCCCACTTGCATCACACTCTACCTCAAACACTTTGTTGAAATCTGGTAGCACAAGTATAGGAGCGTTGCAAAGCATATGTTTAACCTTCTCAAAGGCTCGTTGAGCATTTTCTTCCCATACGAACTCACCCTTTTTGGTCAACTCGGTGATTGGAGCCATGATGGTAGAGAAGTTTTTGATGAACCGCCTATAGAAGGAGGCAAGTCCATGAAAACTTCTAACTTTGTGCACATTGGTTGGAGCCAACCAAGACTGGACTGCTTTTACCTTCTCCGGATCTACATGAACCCCCTCTCCTGTTACAATGTATCCTAAGAATACAACACTAGGAGTCATGAATACACATTTTTCAAGCTTACCATACAACTTCACCTCCCTCAATTTTTCAAACAATCTCCTCAAATGAATTACATGATCATCATTGTTTTTACTATACACAAGAATGTCATCTAAGTAAACAACAACAAAATCATTAAGAAAAGGCCGGAGAACTTCATTCATCAATCTCATGAAGGAGCTTGGGGCGTTGCAAAGCCCAAATGGCATCACTAACCACTCATACAACCCTTGTTTTGTTTTGAAAGCCGTCTTCCACTCATCCCCCTCTCGAATTCTCATTTGATGGTACCCACTCCTTAAATCTATTTTGGAAAAGACTAAGGCACCACTCAACTCATCTAACATATCTTGCAATCGAGGCATAGGAAAACGGTATTTGACCGTTATATTGTTAATGGAACGACTATCAACACACATTCTCCAAGTACCATCTTTTTTTGGTACTAAGAGGGCTGGAACCGCGCAAGGACTAAGGCTTTCTCTCACATAACCTCTCTCAAGTAATTCGTTCACTTGCTTTTCAAGTTCCTTACTCTCTTCCGAATTACACCTATAGGCAGCCTTGTTGGGCAAAGGTGCTCCTGGAATTAAGTCAATGGCGTGCTCAATGCCTCTAATTGGAGGTAGGCCTTTGGGCAAGTCATTGGGGAACACATCTTGGTACTCTTCTAATAACTCATTTAGCATGGATGAGTTAATACAAGTAGTACCATTATCATCTTTGGTCCTTACCACCAAAGCATACCCTCCCCCCATTTCTTTCATTATTCGTTCATATTCATTACAAGTTACAAGATAGTTGCTTTTCTCTTTTTCTTTCTTAGCAACTTTAGGAGGTAAAGGCACTAACTTAACTTTTCTACCATTTTTGGTAGTTACAATATACACATTAGTTTTCCCTTTATGCTCCGAATCATGATCAAACTGCCACGGTCTTCCAAGCAACAAATGACACGCATCCATAGGAAGAATATCACACCAACGCTCATCTTCGAACCCTCCAATGGAATAAGACACCAATGCTTGCTTCTTGACTCTAATGCTTGTGCCATCATTCAACCAATTGAGCTTGTAAGGTTCACCATGGTCTCTAGTGGGTAGCTTCAATTTACTCACAGCCTCGGATGAAACAACATCTGTTTGGGCACCACTATCAACAATCACATTGCAAGTCTTCTCTCCTATCTTGCATCTAGTGTGGAACAAGTTGTTTCGTTGTTTAAGATCAATTTCGGGTTCATTATACAAGATTCTACGAACCACCATCATGTTGAACTCATCTTCGGGTTGAATCTCTTCCTCATACTCTTCATCAAACTCGCAACCCTCCTCATGAGCCACAAAGTTATAGACCTTCTCCTCCTCATCCATGAGAGCACATTGAGAGGCTGTTAACACACTCTTACTAGGACATTCCGATGCAATATGTCCTCTCCCATGACACTTGAAGCATTTTCTCCTAGTTGAAAGCTCACTAGGCGAAACTACTTGTTTTTCTTTCCCTTTTGATGAGCTAGGTGAAAAGGTTTTACTTTGAAAAGTACTCCCTTTAGAGTTGAAAGGAGTAAATTTCGAAGTATTCTTGAAAGAAGAATTTTTGGGCTTCTCTTTCTCCCTTTCTTCTTTAAGTTGAGACTCATACTTCAAAGCTAGTTTGCATACATCACTAAAAGTGGCATAATGAGTAACTTCCACTTTCCTATTAATTTCTTTGGTCAACCCCTTGACAAATCTAGCAATTTTGTAAGCCTCCTTTTCTTGCAAGTCGCAAGTCAAGCCTAACCTTTCAAATTCTTTTATGTAATCCTCCACACTCATGTTTTCTTGTGATAGGTGGGTTAATTTTAAGTATTGATCTTGCTCATACTCTTTACTTACCCATTTTTCCCTCATTTTCTTTTTTAATTTTTCCCATGAGTCTATCTTATCTTTCCCTTCTCTTCTTCTATTTGACTTGAGGTTTTCATACCACAATGCAGCTAGTTTAGTGAGTTTAAGGACAGCCAACTTGAACCGTTTCCTATCATCATACCCCTTGTTTAGGGTGAAAATACCCTAAGACACGTGGCCCAATAAATGCTTGACACGTGTCAATCTTTCAGCAGTCTGCAAAGGCCCATTTCCTTTGCAGACACGTGTCCCTTATACCCTTATTGAGGTACAGTTCTCCCTTACTATAAATAGTAAGGGTAGACCTCATTTATGGGAGACAGACATTAATTGCAACCACAAAAAAACCAAACAAAGCCTAAACCTACTGAAACGCTCTCGAACCGAGAAGCTTTTACAGTTCTTATTCCACTTCGAAAAGATACTAACTTAATCTTCGGAGGCGGAACTCCCACCCCCCATCCGGAGTCTCCGTTACTTGTGCAGGTACAGGCGCAAGAAGGAAGTCGGCTAGGTGCAGGTACAGGCGTAAGAAGGAAGTCTGCTAGGAAATTGTAACTCTCCCGAAGGACACAGAAAACCCCCAAACATCTGGCGCCGTCTGTGGGGAGAGTACTTTCTAGATGACATCTGAGCCTATACTACCTGGTAAAAGCAATATGCCGTTTGGGTTGAAGAATGCGCCTGCTACTTTCCAGCGAATGATGAACTCGGTCTTTTATGATCAGATTGGAAGGAACGTGGAGGTGTACATTGATGACATGATTGTCAAATCAAAGCTGCAGGCGAATCATCTAGCCGACCTCCGAGAAACTCTCACCACCCTCAGACGGCATAAAGTCATGTTAAATCCAAAAAAATGCGTCTTTGGAGTTGAGTCCGGGAAGTTTCTTGGATTTTTGATTGATCAGAGGGGCATAGAGGCCAATCCGGACAAAGTACAGGCGGTGATTGACATGCAGTCGCCACGTACCGTCAGGGAGGCTCAAAAGCTTACCGGTTGCCTGGCGGCATTGGGGAGATTCCTCAGCCGGTCAGGTGACAAGTGCCTGTATTTCTTTCAAGCAATCAAAAAGAGGTCAAGGTTTGAATGGGGTGAAGAGGCTGAGGCGGCATTTCAACGGCTGAAGCAACACCTGCATTCTTTGCCAGGATTGGTGAGTCCCCTACCCCAGGAGGCTCTCTACATGTACTTGTCCGTCTCGGATCACTCCTTGAGCGCCGTCCTCCTTGCTGAGAGAGACGGTAATCAGCTCCCGGTATACTTTATAAGCCATATACTCCGGAATGCTGAACTTCGTTATCCCATGATCGAAAAATTCGGTCTGGCTTTGTTCAAAGCAGTCAAGCGGCTGAAACCGTATTTTTTAGCACATCCGGTGACCGTTTACACTGATCAGCCGCTCAAAAGGCCTATGACCACTTTAGAGTCATCCGGAAGAATGATTAAATGGGCTGTGGAAATCCAAGGCTTAGAAATCACTTTCGAACCCAGGCGAGCAGTTAAGGGTCAGGCGTTTGCCGACTTCATTGTTGAAATGACAAGGCCAATACAGCCGGATAAAACCGATGAAGTTTGGAGGGTTTATGTAGACGGGAGCTCTACGCTGAATGGCTGCGGAGCGGGTGTAATTATTCACTCTCCGGAGGGGGACAAATACGAGTACGCTCTACGATTCAAGTTTCAAGCTTCGAATAATGAAGCTGAATACGAAGCCCTGCTAGCCGGTATCCGCATGTGTAAGGCGGTCGGGGCAAGGAAAGTTGATGCCTGCTCAGATTCCCAACTCATCGTTAGCCAGTACAACGGTGACTACGAGGCCACCCATCCGGTGATGATTATGTATCTGCAGGCGGTCAAAGAGGAGGCTGGGGCATTTGATGAATTCAACCTGAGTCAAGTACCCAGATCCGAGAATAATCAGGCGGATGCACTATCCAAACTTGCATCCTCCGCCACATGTGATACGCCTAGATCAGTCTTCTGGGAAGTCATGGAAAAGAGAAGCATTGAACATGACCCCATTGGACTTCTAGATCGAAGCTCCACATGGATGGACCCCATCCGGAATTACTTGGAAGACGGCACTCTACCGGAAACCTCATCCGAAGCAGCTGCTCTTAAAAGACGAGCATTAAGCTTCGCAATGCACAACGGTGAACTGTTTCGGAAGGGTTACTTGCAGCCGCTATTCAAGTGTGTTACCCCAGAACGGGGCAAGGAAATACTGGAAGATCTTCACGCCGGCTTCTGTGGATCTCACATTGGCGGGAGGACCCTCGCCAAAAGAACCCGGCGCCAAGGATACTTTTGGCCTACACTTGAGGCGGATGCATTAGATCTGGTGAAAAGATGCGACAAGTGCCAGAGGTTCGGCCGGCTGATAAGGCAGCCGGCAACTGATATGATAGCTATTCACAGCCCAATTCCCTTTGCAAAATGGGGCATGGATATTTTGGGGCCATACACTCCTGCCCCAGGCGGCAGAAGATACATTTTGGTGGCTGTTGATTACTTCACCAAGTGGGTTGAGGCCGAGGCGGTAAAGGGCATCAAAACTAAGGATGTCATCTCCTTCATTTGGAGGAATGTCATCACCCGGTTCGGTGTACCAATGTCAATGGTCTTTGACAATGGCCCCCAGTTCGAAACGCCTGTCCTGAAGACTTGGTTGCAAGATCAAGGGATTTCCCACTACTTTGCATCCGTTGGCCGTCCGCAAGCAAACGGTCAAGTTGAAGCTTTCAACAAGCTCATCTCAAGCGGCATAAAGAAAAAGATCGAGAAGGCAGGCGGGCTTTGGGCAGAAGAGTTAACTCACGTTCTTTGGTCCATCAGAACCACTGAGAAGGGGTCAACCGGTGAAACTCCATTCCTTATGGCATATGGCACAGAGGCGGTTCTTCCCATTGAATTATATGAGCCAACACTTCGAATCATGTTGTATGATGAAGAGGCAAATTGGGAAGCCATGCGCCTGTCTCTGGATACTCTTCCAGAAAGAAGGGGCAACGCCGCCTTGCGTCATGAAATCTACCGCCTTCGAATGACGAGGGCCTACAACAAAAAGGTGCTTAAACGCCCCCTCAAAGTTGGAGATTTTGTATTACGAAAGCTTGAAGCAACTGGTAGGGCATACGAACAAGGGAAACTGACCCCAAACTGGGAGGGACCCTACCGGATTTTTGAAGAAGTTAGAAACGGCACATACCGTCTGGAAACCCCAGACGGAATGCGGCTGCCTCGTACCTGGAATGTAGATAACTTGAAAAAGTACTACTTCTAAGGATTGAAATGTGAAAGCATGTAATTTCCATTCATACAATTGTATTTGCACCTGTCTAGTGCAAGAACACAGACGGAAGAACACTTGTTAAAACCACTGCTCCAAAAAGAGCAGTCATCCGGTGACACCCATCCGGGTGAATCACTGAAGAGAACAGCTCCCTTCTGGGTGGAACATTGTTCTAGCGATCCCACAACTCAAACGGCGTTTGTCTAAAACGATTTGCAGCCGTTAGAAATGATCCTTTGCATCTGGGATTCATCCGGCAAGGACCCAAAAGAGGTCCATCCGGAAAAATGAAATTCCTAATGGGCCACTGCAATCACCTAAACGGTTTTACATCCCATCCTATATATAATTGTACCAGACGGGGCAAGGTTAGGTCAGTGATGTGGATCAAGAGGGAAATTCTTTTGAAGAGCCAATCATATTGGTTTTAAGGCCAATAGGGTTCGAGCTTGGAGTAAAGAATCAAGAATGGTTAACATGCGCAGCCATTGAAGAAAAAGTCAAGGACCAGTTAGGTTCCAACGACAGCAGCGGCGGCGACGCGCCGATCTGGGTGCCACGCGCCGGCTCCCTAGCTCCGGCCTGAGTCCAGCTACACGTTGGTGGGGCGCGTGTCGATGATGGCAGCGCGTGAGGTGGTGGTTCGGCGGCAGTACGAAAAGAAAGATTTTCCTAACTTAGTTTTTTCTAGAGTTTTTGCTTGCAAGTTTTTACCTTTCACTTGAAAGGGTTTTTCTTGGTTTAAGCAATTAGGAATCTTCTTAATTTCTGTTAATTTAGTTTAAAATAATTTCTAAGTCAATTAGGAATTGTTTTAAGAAGTTTTAGGTTAATTAGAACTAGTCTTATTACTAGTTTCCTAGTTCCATTAGAATTGGTTCTCCTATTCTATCTAGGATACTTGGGGATCAAGGCTAGGGTTTTTTCCTAGTTCGAATAGACTTAGGAATAGTTAGTTTTAGTCTATAAATAATGTAATTTTCGTGATTTTTCAGAACATTCGAAAATCATTAAAATTCAAGTTAATTGTTTGTTTTGCTTAATTGCTTACAAATTCTTTTGCTAGTTTTCAATTCAAGGAGTTGTTTTGATAATTAGAACGTTCAATTCTTAGTTCTAGGAGTAGTCTAAGTTTTGTTCATCAAAGTACTTAGTTCCAGGAGTGGTCTAGGTAATTTGAGAGGCGTTGAATTCGTTCCAGGAGTGGTCGTTTTCAAAGTCATATCCGGTTCGTTATTCTTAAGTTGTTCGATTTTCTTAGGAAATTCGAAGGGCTTGTGTTACTTGTGTGATTTTAGATTCTTTATTACACACCGAAGTCACTTCTATTCAAGATCAACGTGAGAATTTGTTCCATACTCGATGCAAAGTTGGTGAAAGTACTTGCAACGTGATCATTGATAGTGGCTCTTGCACGAATGTTGCTTCAACTAGCATGGTGAGTAAACTTAACCTCTCTATTCGTGATCATTCAAAACCATATAAAGTAAACTGGCTTGATGATTCAAAGGGTTTTCAAATTAAGAAGCAAGCACTAGTAAATTTCTCCATAGGAAATTACAAAGATGAAATATGGTGTGATGTGATTCCAATGAGTGCTTGTCACTTACTTTTGGGAAGACCATGGCAATTTGATAGAAAGGTTAAACATGATGGCAAGACCAATGTGTATTCCGTGAAGGATGGAAACAAACGTTTTAGTCTACAACCTTTGTCTCATAAAGGACATAGTAATTGCTCCAATGTTAATCGAAGTTCAAGTTTGTTTCTAAGGGAAAAGGTATTCAAGGATGTTCAAAGTGTGATTTCAAGATGTGCTACTTGTCAAAAGGCAAATAGTTCTTTTTCAAAGGGCTTATACACACCTCTTCCAGTTCCAGATTGTCCTTGGGATAGTGTTAGCATGGACTTCATTGTTGGACTACCACGAACTCAAAGAGGGAAGGATGCTATTATGGTTGTAGTTGATAGATTCTCAAAGATGGCTCACTTTGTTCCAATGCACAAGACGGATGATACGCAACATGTAGCTAATCTATACTTCAAGGAAATTGTTCGACTTCATGGAGTTCCTAGAAGCATAGTTTCGGATAGGGACTCAAAGTTCCTTAGTCACTTTTGGAAGTGTTTGTGGAAACTACTTGGAACAAAGCTCATGTTTAGTACTTCTCATCATCCTCAAACAGATGGTCAAACTGAGGTAACCAATCGAACCTTAGGTACTTTACTTAGAGGGTTGGTTAGTAAGACTCAAAAGGATTGGGATATGAGACTTTGCCATGCGGAGTTTGCTTATAATCGGTCACCTTCAGCAACTACACAACAAGCTCCATTTGAAGTTGTTTATGGTATTAATCCATTCTTGCCTATTGATTTGTTGCCATTGAACAAAGAGGACATCCATATTGATGCTAAGAAACGGCTTGAAGTTTTTAAGAGGACATGTGAACAAGTTAAAGTAAGGATTGAGAAGATGAATAACGTCTACAAAGAAAGGTCAAACAAAAAGCGCAAGCAACCTACATTCAAGCCGGGAGATCTTGTTTGGTTACACTTAAGGAAGGAAAGATTTCCAAACAAAAGGAAGAACAAGCTCATGCCTAGAGCTGACGGCCCTTTTGAGGTTTTGGAAGTTTATGGTGATAGTGCTTACAAACTTGATTTACCAAGCGAATATGGTAATGTAAGTGCTACTTTTAATGTTGGTGATTTGACTCCTTACCTAGATGATGTGAATTTGAGGACAAATTCTTTTGAAGAGGGGGAGAATGATGTGGATCAAGAGGGAAATTCTTTTGAAGAGCCAATCATATTGGTTTTAAGGCCAATAGGGTTCGAGCTTGGAGTAAAGAATCAAGAATGGTTAACATGCGCAGCCATTGAAGAAAAAGTCAAGGACCAGTTAGGTTCCAACGACAGCAGCGGCGGCGACGCGCCGATCTGGGTGCCACGCGCCGGCTCCCTAGCTCCGGCCTGAGTCCAGCTACACGTTGGTGGGGCGCGTGTCGATGATGGCAGCGCGTGAGGTGGTGGTTCGGCGGCAGTACGAAAAGAAAGATTTTCCTAACTTAGTTTTTTCTAGAGTTTTTGCTTGCAAGTTTTTACCTTTCACTTGAAAGGGTTTTTCTTGGTTTAAGCAATTAGGAATCTTCTTAATTTCTGTTAATTTAGTTTAAAATAATTTCTAAGTCAATTAGGAATTGTTTTAAGAAGTTTTAGGTTAATTAGAACTAGTCTTATTACTAGTTTCCTAGTTCCATTAGAATTGGTTCTCCTATTCTATCTAGGATACTTGGGGATCAAGGCTAGGGTTTTTTCCTAGTTCGAATAGACTTAGGAATAGTTAGTTTTAGTCTATAAATAATGTAATTTTCGTGATTTTTCAGAACATTCGAAAATCATTAAAATTCAAGTTAATTGTTTGTTTTGCTTAATTGCTTACAAATTCTTTTGCTAGTTTTCAATTCAAGGAGTTGTTTTGATAATTAGAACGTTCAATTCTTAGTTCTAGGAGTAGTCTAAGTTTTGTTCATCAAAGTACTTAGTTCCAGGAGTGGTCTAGGTAATTTGAGAGGCGTTGAATTCGTTCCAGGAGTGGTCGTTTTCAAAGTCATATCCGGTTCGTTATTCTTAAGTTGTTCGATTTTCTTAGGAAATTCGAAGGGCTTGTGTTACTTGTGTGATTTTAGATTCTTTATTAAGTTAAGGGGTTTAAATCCACATCAGTCAGTCACTGACCCCCCATCCGGCTTCCATGAAATGACTGCCTGTCTACTGCTGGGGTAAACAGGTAGCCATTTCAGGGGCATATTGTGGTATCTCTTCTTCATCCGTCTGAAATACTTGTAAAAATGCATATAAAAAAAAAATTGTAAATAATAGATAGAAAACCCGACTGTGTCGGTTAATAGATTAATTAAAATGTTAGCCGGACCCCTGTCCGGGAAAGATACATCGAAAATACACGGCACGCAGGCCGGTAAAAAAAAAAAAAAAAAAAAAAGAAGAAAATATCAATCTTGCTGTTGCTCTTGTTGCCAAGGCTGCTCAAACGACCCCCATACGGTTAAAAGCCGGATGGGGGCAATTTGAAACAGTTTGAGCCAAGGTTGCTCAAACGACCCCCATACGGTTAAAAGCCGGATGGGGGCTATTTGTATGTTTGAGAAAAAGCTTAAGGCTGCTCAAACAACCCCCATACGGTTAGACGCCGGATGGGGGCAATTTAAACAACGTTTGAGAAAAAGCCAAGGCTGCTCAAACGACCCCCATACGGTTAAAAGCCGGATGGGGGCTATTTGTATGTTTGAGAAAAAGCTTAAGGCTGCTCAAACAACCCCCATACGGTTAGACGCCGGATGGGGGCAATTAAAACAACGTTTGAGAAAAAGCCAAGGCTGCTCAAACGACCCCCATACGGTTAAAAGCCGGATGGGGGCTATTTGTATGTTTGAGAAAAAGCTTAAGGCTGCTCAAACAACCCCCATACGGTTAGACGCCGGATGGGGGCAATTAAAACAACGTTTGGGGAAAAGTCGAGGCTGCTCAAACGACCCCCATACGGTTAAAAGCCGGATGGGTGCAATTTGAAACAAAGTTTGAGCCAAGGAATCTCAAACAACCCCCATACGGTTAAATGCCGGATGGGGCAATTTGAATGATGTTTGAGAAAAAGCCAAGGCTGCTCAAACTACCCCCATACGGTTAAATGCCGGATGGGGGCAATTTGAAAGATGTTTGAGAAAAAGCAAAGGCTGCTCAAACTACCCCCATACGGTTAAATGCCGGATGGGGCAATTTGAATGATGTTTGAGAAAAAGCCAAGGCTGCTCAAACTACCCCCATACGGTTAAATGCCGGATGGGGGCAATTTGAAAGATGTTTGAAAGCAAAGGTTGATCAAACCACCCCCATACGGCTAAAGGCCGGATGAGGTTACTTATGACTAGTCTGCATTAAAACAAAGTTGGCTCAAAGGGGTCCCATGCGGCACAATGCCGGATGGTAGTGTATTAAACATTCCAGACGGCAAAACGCCGGATGAGGGAGATTTTTTGGACTTGTCCCAAGCCAGCCCCATGCGGCAAAATGACGGATGAGGGCATTTTACATAATATACCCAGGCGGCAAAATGCCGAGTGAGGTCCTTAATCTAGGGGTAGAGGGAGAAAGCAGACGGTACCTTACTAAATCTGCACTCAGCCGGAAGGCAGACGTCAAGTTCTTGCGAAAACCGGATGCTCGAAAGTCTTGAAAGAAGCAGCCGGTATCAGAGCTTCTCAGGAAATTTTTGAAAATAAAAAGTGCGGAGGAAAGAGGTAGCCACCCTACTTATAGAAAGAGGCAGAAGGCGAACAGTCACCTGCACGAAAATTTGAAATTCAAGAGGGGGGAGGCAGACGAACCGTCACTTACCCCGTGCACCCTACGTCTATCACAGATGACACGTGAGTTTGCCACATCTCATCTGTGAGGGGCAGATGTTTAGGGTGAAAATACCCTAAGACACGTGGCCCAATAAATGCTTGACACGTGTCAATCTTTCAGCAGTCTGCAAAGGCCCATTTCCTTTGTAGACACGTGTCCCTTATACCCTTATTGAGGTACAGTTCTCCCTTACTATAAATAGTAAGGGTAGACCTCATTTATGGGAGACAGACATTAATTGCAACCACAAAAAAACCAAACAAAGCCTAAACCTACTGAAACGCTCTCGAACCGAGAAGCTTTTACAGTTCTTATTCCACTTCGAAAAGATACTAACTTAATCTTCGGAGGCGGAACTCCCACCCCCCATCCGGAGTCTCCGTTACTTGTGCAGGTACAGGCGCAAGAAGGAAGTCGGCTAGGTGCAGGTACAGGCGTAAGAAGGAAGTCTGCTAGGAAATTGTAACTCTCCCGAAGGACACAGAAAACCCCCAAACACCCCTTGTAATCAAAAACGGTTTCAATTTGCCTAACCCAATCTAAGAAAGCCTCACAATCATGCCCTCCATCAAATTCATGCATATCAATTTTTAGACCCCTATCTTCATCAAATTGTCTAAAATTGTTACCACTATTTTCATCCTCCTCCTCTAATTCATTTATTTTCCTAGTGGCTTTAAGGAGCATATCAGATATGGCATCCATCCTAGTATCTTGTTGTGCCCTAGAGACTTCACTCTCTTCTGTTTTTTTCTCCAAATTCTCCAATTTTTCAGTGATTACTTGCAACATTCTAGCAAGCTCCTCACTAGACATGATTTCCACTATTTTGCTTGGATATTACAAGTACAATGAAAACTGCCGAAATTAGAGACAAAATGAAAAACGAAAATTGCCTCTAGACTCTCAAAGGCTTACAAATTCAGAATATTCAGATCAAAACAACCAATTTACAAAAAAGAAATTCCTCAAAAGCTTTTCGGATGAGGGAGAAATCTTCAATTGAATTATGCCTTCCCGGTTTTGCCTCTTTTCTGCGTTGCTGCGAAAAACCTGCCCAGTTTATTAGCAGAAAAATTCCAAAATATCTGAAAATTTTTGTGAGTAATCTACGCAAAAAAATATCCAGATTCAAAAAAGAAATAACTCGATTTAGACAGAAAACAAAGGAGATATGTCCTTCTCAAACCGCAACTCCAAACTGATTGAATTCTGCCGTTTTGCTCCAAACGCCTTCAAACTCGATTTTCTTCAAGAAACCCTTAACTAGGCTCTGATACCAGATGATGTAAATCTAAATACACCCTCCCGAATATGGGTTGATGGATTTAAAAATACTTATAGTTAGAATACTCAAATACCATGGAACAAGATAAAAGGGCCAAAACTCAAGGACACACTCAAAGTTTTGGGGTTTTAGGCCAGAGATAAGACTCACTCAATCTCTCCTAAGCTTATCACTCAAGACTTACTCAAAGCAATAAGGGAACACTTGAACTTGAGACAAACTCTAAGTTAAAATGCTAAAACACAAGGTTTTTTATCCAAACTCAAAACTGGTTTTTATTTCTGTTTTGCTCTCCCTTTTATAGAGGAAAGGAGCAGCAAAAACACACCAAAAGTCAAGGAAAACCGTCCAAGCATGAACAGCCAAAAGCCAGCAGTTTTCCTCCTTGATTTAAGCTAAACAATAAAAGCATAATAAAGCCTAATGATAACTTCCTATTACAACCGGCCAAAGAGCTAAACTCTTGGCATTATTTCAGCAACATTAACTAAAATATAAGATAATAATAGCTAGTAAATGGCTTAGGATCCACACGCCCAAAATAGCAGTGAAACGTGCCAAATCTGTAGTGAAGCGCATCATGCGCCCAATCTTCAATCTACCCATGAAATGCAACATAGAACTTCAGCCTTCTTTGTAAATGGATAAAATCCAAGAGTCTCTAAGACTAAAGCAACAGGTAAATTAGATGTCCACTTTGGATCAAAAGTCAAGCACATTCAAACAAAGCTATTTTAATCAAATGAAAGTCAAATACATTCTACAAAGCTAATTGAATCAAATGAAAGTCAAACACATTCAAACAAAGCTATTTGAATCAAATGAAGGTCAAACACATTCAAACAAAGCTATTTGAATCAACTGAGAGTCAAATACATTCAAACATTGCTAATTAAATCAAATAAAAGTCTAATACATTCTACAACGCTAATTGAATCAAATGAAAGTCAAACACATTCAAACAAAGATTTCGAATCAAACGAAAGTCAAATACATTCTACAAAACTAATTGAATCAAATGAAAGTCAAACACATTCAAATAAAGCTATTTGAATCAAATGAAAGTCAAATACATTCTTCAAAGCTAATTGAATCAAATGAAAGTCAAACACATTCAAACAAAGCTATTTGAGTCAAATGAGAGTCAAATAAATTCAAACAAAGCTATTTGAGTCAAATGAAAGTCAAATACATTCTACAAAGCTAATTGAATCAAATGAAAGTCAAACACATTCATACAAAGCTAATTGAATCAAATGAAAGTCAAATACATTCAAACAAAGCTATTTTAATTAAATGAATGTCAAATATATTCTACAAAGCTAATTGAATCAAATGAAAGTCAAACACATTCAAACAAAGCTATTTTAATTAAATGAATGTCAAATACATTCTACAAAGCTAATTGAATCAAATGAAAGTCAAACACATTCAAACAAAGCTATTTGACTCAAATGAAAGTCAAATACATTCTACAAAGCTAATTGAATCAAATGAAAGTGAAACACAACATTCAAACAAAGTTATTTGAGTGAAATGAAAGTCAAATACATTCTACAAAGCTAATTGAATCAAATGAAAGTCAAACACATTCAAACAAAGCTATTTGAATCAAATAAAAGTCAAATACATTCTACAAAGCTAATTGAATCAAATTAAAGTCAAACACATTCAAACAAAGTTATTTGAATCAATTGAAAGTCAAAGATATTCTACAAAGCTGACGGAATCAAATGAATGTCAAACACATTCAAACAAAGCTATTTGAATCAAATGAAAGTCAAATAAGTTCTACAAAGCTAATTGTATCAAATGAAAGTCAAACACAATCAAATAAAGCTATTTGAGTCAAATGAAAGTCAAACACATTCAAACAAAGTTGTTTAAATTAAATGAAAGTGAAATGTATTCTACAAAGCTAATTGAATCAAATGAAAGTTAAACGCATTCAAACAAAGCTATTTGAATCAAATGAGAGTCAAATACATTCTACAAAGCTAATTGAATCAAATGAAAGTCAAATACATTCAACAAAGCTAATTGAATCAAATGAAAGTCAAACACATTCAAACAAAGCTAATTGAATCAAATGATAGTCAAACACATTCAAACAAAGCTAATTGAATCAAATAAAAGTCAAACACATTCAAACAAAGCTAATTGAATCAAATGAAAGTCAAGCACATTCAAACAAAGCTATTTTAATCAAATGAAAGTCAAATACATTCTACAAAGCGAATTGAATCAAATGAAAGTCAAACACATTCAAACAAAGCTATTTGAATCAAATGAAAGTCAAATACGTTCAACAAAGCTAATTGAATCAAATGAAAGTCAAACACATTCAAACAAAGCTAATTGAATCAAATGATAGTCAAACACATTCAAACAAAGCTAATTGAATCAAATGAAAGTCAAACACATTCAAACAAAGCTAATTGAATCAAATGAAAGTCAAGCACATTCAAACAAAGCTATTTTAATCAAATGAAAGTCAAATACATTCTACAAAGCGAATTGAATCAAATGAAAGTCAAACACATTCAAACAAAGCTATTTTAATTAAATGAATGTCAAATAAATTCTACAAAGCTAATTGAATCAAATGAAAGTCAAACACATTCAAACAAAGCTATTTTAATTAAATGAATGTCAAATACATTCTACAAAGCTAATTGAATCAAATGAAAGTCAAACACATTCAAACAAAGCTATTTGACTCAAATGAAAGTCAAATACATTCTACAAAGCTAATTGAATCAAATGAAAGTGAAACACAGCATTCAAACAAAGTTATTTGAGTGAAATGAAAGTCAAATACATTCTACAAAGCTAATTGAATCAAATGAAAGTCAAACACATTCAAACAAAGCTATTTGAATCAAATAAAAGTCAAATACATTCTACAAAGCTAATTGAATCAAATGAAAGTCAAACACATTCAAACAAAGTTATTTGAATCAATTGAAAGTCAAAGATATTCTACAAAGCTGACGGAATCAAATGAATGTCAAACACATTCAAACAAAGCTATTTGAATCAAATGAAAGTCAAATAAGTTCTACAAAGCTAATTGTATCAAATGAAAGTCAAACGCAATCAAATAAAGCTATTTGAGTCAAATGAAAGTCAAACACATTCAAACAAAGTTGTTTAAATTAAATGAAAGTGAAATGTATTCTACAAAGCTAATTGAATCAAATGAAAGTTAAACGCATTCAAACAAAGCTATTTGAATCAAATGAGAGTGAAATACATTCTACAAAGCTAATTGAATCAAATGAAAGTCAAACACATTCAAACAAAGCTAATTGAATCAAATGAAAGTCAAATACATTCAACAAAGCTAATTGAATCAAATGAAAGTCAAACACATTCAAACAAAGCTAATTGAATCAAATGATAGTCAAACACATTCAAACAAAGCTAATTGAATCAAATGAAAGTCAAACACATTCAAACAAAGCTAATTGAATCAAATGAAAGTCAAGCACATTCAAACAAAGCTATTTTAATCAAATGAAAGTCAAATACATTCTACAAAGCGAATTGAATCAAATGAAAGTCAAACACATTCAAACAAAGCTATTTGAATCAAATGAAAGTCAAATACGTTCAACAAAGCTAATTGAATCAAATGAAAGTCAAACACATTCAAACAAAGCTAATTGAATCAAATGATAGTCAAACACATTCAAACAAAGCGAATTGAATCAAATGAAAGTCAAACACATTCAAACAAAGCTAATTGAATCAAATGAAAGTCAAGCACATTCAAACAAAGCTATTTTAATCAAATGAAAGTCAAATACATTCTACAAAGCGAATTGAATCAAATGAAAGTCAAACACATTCTACAAAGCTAATTGTATCAAATGAAAGTCAAACGCAATCAAATAAAGCTATTTGAGTCAAATGAAAGTCAAACACATTCAAACAAAGTTGTTTAAATTAAATGAAAGTGAAATGTATTCTACAAAGCTAATTGAATCAAATGAAAGTTAAACGCATTCAAACAAAGCTATTTGAATCAAATGGGAGTCAAATACATTCTACAAAGCTAATTGAATCAAATGAAAGTCAAACACATTCAAACAAAGCTAATTGAATCAAATGAAAGTCAAATACATTCAACAAAGCTAATTGAATCAAATGAAAGTCAAACACATTCAAACAAAGCTAATTGAATCAAATGATAGTCAAACACATTCAAACAAAGCTAATTGAATCAAATGAAATTCAAACAGATTCAAACAAAGCTAATTGAATCAAATGAAAGTCAAGCACATTCAAACAAAGCTATTTTAATCAAATGAAAGTCAAATACATTCTACAAAGCGAATTGAATCAAATGAAAGTCAAACACATTCAAACAAAGCTATTTGAATCAAATGAAAGTCAAATACGTTCTACAAAGCTAATTGTATCAAATGAAAGTCAAACGCAATCAAATAAAGCTATTTGAGTCAAATGAAAGTCAAACACATTCAAACAAAGTTGTTTAAATTAAATGAAAGTGAAATGTATTCTATAAAGCTAATTGAATCAAATAAAAGTTATACGCATTCAAACAAAGCTATTTGAATCAAATGAAAGTCAAATACATTCAACAAAGCTAATTGAATCAAATAAAAGTCACACACATTCAAACAAAGCTAATTGAATCAAATGAAAGTCAAGCACATTCAAACAAAGCTATTTTAATCAAATGAAAGTAAAATACATTCTACAAAGCTAATTGAATCAAATGAAAGTCAAACACATTCAAACAAAGCTATTTGAATCAAATGAAAGTCAAACACATTCAAACAAAGCTATTTGAATCAAATGAGAGTCAAATACATTCAAACATTGCTAATTAAATCAAATAAAAGTCTAATACATTCTACAACGCTAATTGAATCAAATGAAAGTCAAACACATTCAGACAAAGATTTCGAATCAAATGAAAGTCAAATACATTCTACAAAGCTAATTGAATCAAATGAAAGTCAAACACATTCAAATAAAGCTATTTGAATCAAATGAAAGTTAAATACATTCTACAAAGCTAATTGAATCAAATGAAAGTCAAACACATTCAAACAAAGCTATTTGAATCAAATGAGAGTCAAATAAATTCAAACAAAGCTATTTGAATCAAATGAAAGTCAAATACATTCTACAAAGCTAGTTGAATCAAATGAAAGTCGAACACATTCATACAAAGCTAATTGAATCAAATGAAAGTCAAACACATTCAAACAAAACTATTTTAATTAATGAATGTCAAATACATTCTACAAAGCTAATTGATGTAAATCTAAATACCCCCTCCCGAATATGGGTTGATGGATTTAAAAATACTTATAGTTAGAATACTCAAATATCATGGAACAAGATAAAACGGGCCAAAACTCAAGGACACACTCAAAGTTTTGGGGTTTTAGGCCAGAGATAAGACTCACTCAATCTCTCCTAAGCTTATCACTCAAGACTCACTCAAAGCAATAAGGGAACACTTGAACTTGAGACAAACTCTAAGTTAAAATGCTATAAACACAAGGTTTTTTATCAAATCTCAAAACTGCCCCTTAATTTCTGTTTTGCTCTCCCTTTTATAGAGGAAAGGAGCAGCAAAAGCACACCAAAAGCCAAGGAAACCGTCCAAGAATGAAAGGCCAACAGCCAATGGTTTCCTCCTTGATTTAAGCCTTGATTTAAGCTAAGTAATGAAAGCATAATAAAGCCTATTGATAACCCCCCCATTACAACCGGCCAAGAGCTAGATTCTTGGCATTATTTCAGCAACATTAACTAGCACATAAGTTAATAATAGATAGTAAATGGCCTAGGATCCACACGCCCAAAATAGTCATGAAATGCGTCCAAAATGTGATGCTAGCCAACCGTGTACCAATCTTCAATCTTCCCATGAATTGCAGCATAGAATTTCACCCTTCTTTGTGAATGGGAAAAACCCAAGAGTCTCTAAGACTAAAGCAACAGGTTCATTAGATGTCCACTTTGGATCATTCCCCCCTTCTTCAAAAGAGTTTGCCCTCAAACTTGAATCATCAAAGTATGGTGATAAATCCCCTACATTGAAAGTCGCACTAACACCCATCAATTTGTCTGGTAGCTCAATTTTGTAAGCACTATCGTTCACCCTCTCAAGAACCTTAAAAGGACCATCAGAACGAGGCATAAGCTTGTTTTTGCGAAGCTTAGGGAACCTCTCCTTCCTCAAATGCACCCAAACCAAGTCCCCGGGATGAAAAATAGGCTGTTTGCGTTTCTTATTGGCTCGCTCTTGGTATTTTTTATTCATCTCCTCAATTCTTTTCTTCACTTGCTCACAGGTTTTTTGAAAGGTTTCCACCCTCTTTTTAGCATCTTTCTCTACCATGTCACTCTTAACCATAGGAACAAGATCAATCGGCACAAATGGGTTCACTCCATAAACTACTTCAAATGGAGAACGGGAAGTAGTTAGGGAATGATCTCTATTGTAAGCAAACTCCGCATGGGCTAATTTCATGTCCCAATCTTTTTGCGTTTTGCTCACAAGACCTCGTAACAAAGTACCCAAAGTTCTATTAGTGACCTCGGTTTGCCCATCGGTTTGGGGATGATGAGAGGTACTAAATAGTAACTTGGTACCCACAAGTTTCCATAGGGTTCTCCAAAAGTGACTAAGGAATTTGGAGTCCCTATCAGATACTATACTTCGAGGAATGCCATGGAGTTTGACAATTTCCTTGAAGTACAGCTCGGCCACTTTCACGGCATCATCAGTTTTATTACAAGCTACAAAGTGTGCCATTTTAGAGAATCTATCTACAACAACCATGATGATATCTCTTCCCCTTTGAGTGCGAGGCAATCCAACAATGAAATCCATGCTAACACTTTCCCATGGAGCATCCGGAACTGGCAACGGAGTATAAAGACCCTTTGTGAAGTGTCCCTTAGCCTTTTGACAAGTAGCACATCTCTCCACAACATGAGTAACATCCTTGATCATTCTAGGCCAATAGAAGTGTTCACCTAGAATATCAAGAGTCTTTTGTATCCCAAAATGACCGGCTAAACCTCCACCATGCACTTCTCTCACTAATAACTCCCTAACCCCACTCTTCGGAACACATAGCTTGTTACCTTTAAAGAGGTAGCCATCTTGTCTCACAAACTCTTTGGTAGGATTCTCTATCTCGCTAGCAAAGTCGGGATCATTTATGTAACATTCCTTGAGTTGTTCAAAACCCAAGATCTTAGCATCCACCATGAAAGTAAGTAGCTCCGACGAGACAATGCATCGGCCACAACATTACTCTTTCCATCCTTGTACTTGGAGCTAAAGGTAAATGATTGGAGAAACTCCACCCATTTAGCATGTCTCTTGTTGAGTTTTTGTTGCCCATGAATAAATTTCAGAGCCTCATGATCGGAATGAAGAACAAATGGTTTTGGTCTAAGGTAGTGAGACCAATGATCAAGTGCTCTAACTATGGCATAGAACTCACGGTCATAAGTGGAATAGTTCAACTTAGCCCCATTCAACTTCTCACTAAAGTAACTCACGGGCTTCTTCTCTTGAATCAAAACAGCACCTGTTGTAGCCAAGCCTAACAACTTGGTTATGGACATTTCTTTGGTTCAAGATGTAGCATCATGTTTTGGTGCTATGCATTCTATCCTTGGGCAGCAAGATATTCAACCCCTTGAATTTCTTGTTGTTCTTATTAACTAGTTTATTCTAGTTCTTTTTATGCTTTGAATAAATTGTAAACTTTAGTCTTATTTTAAGTTTGCAAATTAGTTATATTTTTCTTAGTTATTTTTAGCTGATTATAGTTCGAAAATATAATGTCACATTCACACAAAGTACAAGTGCAAGATACATCAAGACGGCAGCCATTTAAGCTTGTGAACGAAGCATGGAATCCGAAATTCTTTTCAAAGGAATTTCAAGGCTTTAACTTGGGTGTTACAACCAGCATCATTAAGGAGTTACAAGCTTTCAATTGAGTCTTCAAGTGGCCGTTTACTTCAGCCAGCAACTGGTACATTCAAGAGGCGTCCAAGTACATCCTTGACCACATACATTCAAGCTTAATTCAAGGCTTGAAACAAGGAGGAGTTACACTTCACTTGCTGCTTGAATTGGGCGTGAAAAGGGGAGCTGTTACACCTCCAAGTTGCTGCTTTGTTGGGCGTGAATCAAGGGGGAGTTATACTCTCTTATTTCTGATTTTATTTGGAGGTTTCAAACCACCATTTTCTCTTTGATGTATCTAGTTAAGTAAGGCTTCTTTTATTAATGTATCTAGACAACAAAAGCTGAATTGTACTTAGCTTTAGGCGTGTAACAAGTGAGCTGAAAAGTCACTTAAGTTAGCTTGTACTTAAGGATGCTTGTTCACTATAAATAGCAAGCAAATGTGAATGAAAAAATCAGATTATTGCAAACAAAAAAGACTTGTCTTACATTCGTTTCTTGGATTAGAAACAAAAACCTGAAATTCTTGGATTTGGAATTTCGTTTCCTTTGCTTAGTTAGCTAGTTTAGGCTACTAGTTGGCTTGTGATCTTAGGAATCCAAAACGTTTCTTAGTGGTGTGACTTTATCTAAGAAGCCTTTGGTTCTTTAGCCTTATCTATCCCTTGGTTTATCCCTTGTGTATTTCGAGTGTTACTCCAAATATACAACATTTGGCGCTAGAAGGAGGGGGTCTAGCAAACAAATACCCAAACACAATACCCCAAACACATACCCAAACACAAACCATGGCCGACATCCCACCCCCTAATTGGCAAGAATATGTCAATAAGGTTGCACAAGAGAAAGAAGATATGGAGCAACGAATGCAATATTTGCAAGAATGCTTGGTGGTTCGACGCACACTTAGCAATATGGTTGGCAAAGAAGGAAGTTTGCAACGTGAGTCAATCTTTCACACTCGTTGCACCATTGGTGGAAAGGTATGTTCATTGATTATTGATGGAGGTAGTTGTACCAATGTAGCTTCACAAGTAATGATAGACAAACTGAAACTTAAAACCGTTCCTCACCCTAAACCTTATGTGATTCAATGGCTAAATCATGGTAAAGGGATTCAAGTAACACAACAAGTCTTGTTATCATTTAGCATTGGTAAAACTTATGAAGAAGAATTGTGGTGTGATGTTATACCTATGGATGCATGTCATATTTTACTTGGTAGACCTTGGTTATTTGATAGGCGTGTGATGCATGATGGGTATAAAAACACATATTCCTTCACTAAGGATGGACGGAAAATACTTCTTACCCCCCTAAACCTCAAAAACGATCACCCCATATCCACACCCCCTACTTACCTTACCACTCTCATAAAATCAGAATTGCATGAGTATAAAGCTCACAAACCATTCATTTTAAGCCAACTTGATGTCCCTTCCAAACCGTCACAAGAAGAGCCACACCCACTCCTCACCCCTCTTCTCAAAACCTTTTCCCATGTTTTCCCCGAAGACATTCCCCATGGCTTACCCCCAAAACGTGACATACAACACAAAATTGATCTTGTTCCCGGATCAATGCTCCCAAACAAACCAGCCTATAGAACCACCCCAAAAGAAACCGAAGAGATTAGGAGGCAAGTGGAAGAATTACTATCCAAGGGTCTTATTCGTAAGTCTCTTAGTCCATGTGCTTGTCCTACTTTGATTGTGCCTAAGAAGAATGGAGAATGGAGAATGTGTGTTGATAGTAGGTCAATCAATAAAATCACTATCAAGTACCGGTTTCCTATTCCAAGGTTGAATGATTTACTTGATGATTTGCATGGTTCTAAAGTGTTCTCTAAAATTGATTTGAGAAGTGGCTATCATCAAATTCGAATTTTCGAAGGAGATGAATGGAAAACCGCTTTCAAGACAAAGGAGGGCCTCTATGAATGGCTTGTGATGCCATTTGGTTTGTCTAATGCACCATCCACATTTATGCGCCTTATGAATCAGGTTATGCAACCTTTCATGGGTAAATTTGTTGTAGTTTATTTTGATGATATCTTGGTGTATAGTAGGGAGGAAGAAGAGCATTCTATGCATTTGCAACAGGTTTTTGAAGCCCTTGAACGTGAAAAGTTGTATGGTAACTTAGAGAAGTGTCATTTCTTCACTTCCCAAGTTATTTTTCTTGGCTTTAAAGTTTCATCACAAGGCATTGAAGTTGATGAAAAGAAAGTTGCTGCAATTCGTGAGTGGCCTACACCACAAACCGTCCAACAAGTTCGAAGCTTTCATGGACTTGCTTCTTTCTATAGAAGATTTGTACGGAACTTTAGCACTCTCATGGCACCTATCACGGAACTAACTAAAAATCAGAAGTTAGTTTGGAATGATAAGGCTCAAAAGGCCTTTGATGAGGTAAAACATCAACTTACTAGTGCACCTATTCTTGCTTTGCCTAACTTTGATGAAGTTTTTGAAGTTGAGTGCGATGCTAGTGGAGTTGGTATTGGTGCTGTTTTGTCACAAGTTGGGCGTCCCCTTGCCTACTTTAGTGAAAAACTCAATGAAGCACAACGGAAGTATAGCACCTATGATAAGGAGTTCTTTGCTCTTGTTCGTGCTTTGGACCATTGGAGACATTACCTCATTTCCAAGGAGTTCATCCTTCATTCGGATCATGAAGCCCTCAAATATCTTCAAAGCCAACAAAAACTCCAACCTCGCCATGCCAAATGGGTGGAGTATTTGCAAGCTTTTCATTTCGTGATCAAGCATAGGAGAGGCGCCATGAACAAAGGAGCTGATGCGCTTTCAAGGAGATATACACTCTTGAATTCTTTCAAAGCAAGGGTGATTAGTGTTGATGATGTAAAAGCAAGTTACCACAATGATCATGACTTTGGTGATTTGTTTTTAAAATGTTCTAATCATGCTTACAAAGATTATTACATTTTAGATGGCTATTTGTTCAAAGGAAACAGGTTGTGCATTCCAAGATCAAGCCTAAGAGAATCTCTTATCAAAGAGTTTCATGAAGGAGGAATGGCGGGACACTTTGGCATAGAGAAGACTACTCTTCTTATCCAAGAATACTTTCATTGGCCTAGGTTGGTCCGTGATGTGGAGTTCATTGTGAAAAGATGCGTGATATGTCAAAAGGCCAAGAGTCATAGTCTACCTCAAGGCTATCTTTTGCCCTTACCTATTCCACAAGCACCATGGGAAGATATTAGTCTTGATTTCGTTGTGGGACTTCCTATCACCCAACGAAAGAAAGATTCTATAATGGTTGTTGTGGACCGATTTTCTAAAATGGCCCATTTTATTGCTTGTCATACAACTTATGATGCTACTCATGTTGCTAACTTGTTTTTCAATGAGATTGTTCGTTTACATGGTGTACCTAAATCCATGGTGAGTGATCGTGATCCAAAATTTCTAAGTCATTTTTGGCTTACATTATGGAGGAAGATGGGCACGAAATTGAACTTTAGCACTTCAAGTCATCCTCAAACAGATGGTCAAACCGAAGTGACTAATAGAACTTTGGGATCCTTGCTGCGGTCTTTGGCTACTAAACGTCCCAAGCAATGGGAAGAGATGCTTCCTCATGCGGAGTTTGCTTACAATCGTGTGCCTAACAAGACAACAGGTTTGAGTCCTTTTGAAGTGGTGTATGGATTCAATCCGTGCACTCCTATTGATCTCACTCCCATTCCCTCACCAAACAAGTTCAGCAATGATGCCGAGGTGCGCGCAAAAGAAATCAAGTCTATGCATGAGCAAGTTCGTTCCAAAATTGAACAAACTAATGCAAAGACTAAGGCATACTATGACAAGAAAAGAAAGGAGGTCCGTTTTCAGCCCGGTGACTTAGTTTGGATTCATCTTCGAAAGGAAAGATTTCCTTCCAAAAGACGGTCCAAGGTTAGTCCTCGTAGTGATGGTCCATTTGCTATTGTTGAAAAGGTGAATGATAATGCTTACAAAGTTGAGTTGCCCGGAGACTATGGTGTTTCTAGCACCTTTAATGTGGCTGATTTATCACCTTACTATGATGAGTTTGAAGAGTTGCCGAGTTTGAGGGCAAACTCTTTTCAAGAAGGGGGGAATGTTGTAGCCAAGCCTAACAACTTGGTTATGGACATTTCTTTGGTTCAAGATGTAGCATCATGTTTTGGTGCTATGCATTCTATCCTTGGGCAGCAAGATATTCAACCCCTTGAATTTCTTGTTGTTCTTATTAACTAGTTTATTCTAGTTCTTTTTATGCTTTGAATAAATTGTAAACTTTAGTCTTATTTTAAGTTTGCAAATTAGTTATATTTTTCTTAGTTATTTTTAGCTGATTATAGTTCGAAAATATAATGTCACATTCACACAAAGTACAAGTGCAAGATACATCAAGACGGCAGCCATTTAAGCTTGTGAACGAAGCATGGAATCCGAAATTCTTTTCAAAGGAATTTCAAGGCTTTAACTTGGGTGTTACAACCAGCATCATTAAGGAGTTACAAGCTTTCAATTGAGTCTTCAAGTGGCCGTTTACTTCAGCCAGCAACTGGTACATTCAAGAGGCGTCCAAGTACATCCTTGACCACATACATTCAAGCTTAATTCAAGGCTTGAAACAAGGAGGAGTTACACTTCACTTGCTGCTTGAATTGGGCGTGAAAAGGGGAGCTGTTACACCTCCAAGTTGCTGCTTTGTTGGGCGTGAATCAAGGGGGAGTTATACTCTCTTATTTCTGATTTTATTTGGAGGTTACAAACCACCATTTTCTCTTTGATGTATCTAGTTAAGTAAGGCTTCTTTTATTAATGTATCTAGACAACAAAAGCTGAATTGTACTTAGCTTTAGGCGTGTAACAAGTGAGCTGAAAAGTCACTTAAGTTAGCTTGTACTTAAGGATGCTTGTTCACTATAAATAGCAAGCAAATGTGAATGAAAAAATCAGATTATTGCAAACAAAAAAGACTTGTCTTACATTCGTTTCTTGGATTAGAAACAAAAACCTGAAATTCTTGGATTTGGAATTTCGTTTCCTTTGCTTAGTTAGCTAGTTTAGGCTACTAGTTGGCTTGTGATCTTAGGAATCCAAAACGTTTCTTAGTGGTGTGACTTTATCTAAGAAGCCTTTGGTTCTTTAGCCTTATCTATCCCTTGGTTTATCCCTTGTGTATTTCGAGTGTTACTCCAAATATACAACAGCACCTATTCCAATCCCACTTGCATCACACTCTACCTCAAACACTTTGTTGAAATCTGGTAGCACAAGTATAGGAGCGTTGCAAAGCATATGTTTAACCTTCTCAAAGGCTCGTTGAGCATTTTCTTCCCATACGAACTCACCCTTTTTGGTCAACTCGGTGATTGGAGCCATGATGGTAGAGAAGTTTTTGATGAACCGCCTATAGAAGGAGGCAAGTCCATGAAAACTTCTAACTTCGTGCACATTGGTTGGAGCCAACCAAGACTGGACTGCTTTTACCTTCTCCAGATCTACATGAACCCCCTCTCCTGTTACAATGTATCCTAAGAATACAACACTAGGAGTCATGAATACACATTTTTCAAGCTTACCATACAACTTCACCTCCCTCAATTTTTCAAACAATCTCCTCAAATGAATTACATGATCATCATTGTTTTTACTATACACAAGAATGTCATCTAAGTAAACAACAACAAAATCATTAAGAAAAGGACGGAGAACTTCATTCATCAATCTCATGAAGGAGCTTGGGGTGTTGCAAAGCCCAAATGGCATCACTAACCACTCATACAACCCTTGTTTTGTTTTGAAAGCCGTCTTCCACTCATCCCCCTCTCGAATTCTCATTTGATGGTACCCACTCCTTAAATCTATTTTGGAAAAGACTAAGGCACCACTCAACTCATCTAACATATCTTGCAATCGAGGCATAGGAAAACGGTATTTGACCGTTATATTATTAATGGAACGACTATCAACACACATTCTCCAAGTACCATCTTTTTTTGGTACTAAGAGGGCTGGAACCGCGCAAGGACTAAGGCTTTCTCTCACATAACCTCTCTCAAGTAATTCGTTCACTTGCTTTTCAAGTTCCTTACTCTCTTCCGGATTACACCTATAGGCAGCCTTGTTGGGCAAAGGTGCTCCTGGAATTAAGTCAATGGCGTGCTCAATGCCTCTAATTGGAGGTAGGCCTTTGGGCAAGTCATTGGGGAACACATCTTGGTACTCTTCTAATAACTCATTTAGCATGGATGAGTTAATACAAGTAGTACCATTATCATCTTTGGTCCTTACCACCAAAGCATACCCTCCCCCCATTTCTTTCATTATTCGTTCATATTCATTACAAGTTACAAGATAGTTGCTTTTCTCTTTTTCTTTCTTAGCAACTTTAGGAGGTAAAGGCACTAACTTAACTTTTCTACCATTTTTGGTAGTTACAATATACACATTAGTTTTCCCTTTATGCTCCGAATCATGATCAAACTGCCACGGTCTTCCAAGCAACAAATGACACGCATCCATAGGAAGAATATCACACCAACACTCATCTTCGAACCCTCCAATGGAATAAGACACCAATGCTTGCTTCTTGACTCTAATGCTTGTGCCATCATTCAACCAATTGAGCTTGTAAGGTTCACCATGGTCTCTAGTGGGTAGCTTCAATTTACTCACAGCCTCGGATGAAACAACATCTGTTTGGGCACCACTATCAACAATCACATTGCAAGTCTTCTCTCCTATCTTGCATCTAGTGTGGAACAAGTTGTTTCGTTGTTTAAGATCAATTTCGGGTTCATTATACAAGATTCTACGAACCACCATCATGTTGAACTCATCTTCGGGTTGAATCTCTTCCTCATACTCTTCATCAAACTCGCAACCCTCCTCATGAGCCACAAAGTTATAGACCTTTTTGTTGTAGCCAAGCCTAACAACTTGGTTATGGACATTTCTTTGGTTCAAGATGTAGCATCATGTTTTGATGCTATGCATTCTATCCTTGGGCAGCAAGATATTCAACCCCTTGAATTTCTTGTTGTTCTTATTAACTAGTTTATTCTAGTTCTTTTTATGCTTTGAATAAATTGTAAACTTTAGTCTTATTTTAAGTTTGCAAATTAGTTATATTTTTCTTAGTTATTTTTAGCTGATTATAGTTCGAAAATATAATGTCACATTCACACAAAGTACAAGTGCAAGATACATCAAGACGGCAGCCATTTAAGCTTGTGAACGAAGCATGGAATCCGAAATTCTTTTCAAAGGAATTTCAAGGCTTTAACTTGGGTGTTACAACCAGCATCATTAAGGAGTTACAAGCTTTCAATTGAGTCTTCAAGTGGCCGTTTACTTCAGCCAGCAACTGGTACATTCAAGAGGCGTCCAAGTACATCCTTGACCACATACATTCAAGCTTAATTCAAGGCTTGAAACAAGGAGGAGTTACACTTCACTTGCTGCTTGAATTGGGCGTGAAAAGGGGAGCTGTTACACCTCCAAGTTGCTGCTTTGTTGGGCGTGAATCAAGGGGGAGTTATACTCTCTTATTTCTGATTTTATTTGGAGGTTACAAACCACCATTTTCTCTTTGATGTATCTAGTTAAGTAAGGCTTCTTTTATTAATGTATCTAGACAACAAAAGCTGAATTGTACTTAGCTTTAGGCGTGTAACAAGTGAGCTGAAAAGTCACTTAAGTTAGCTTGTACTTAAGGATGCTTGTTCACTATAAATAGCAAGCAAATGTGAATGAAAAAATCAGATTATTGCAAACAAAAAAGACTTGTCTTACATTCGTTTCTTGGATTAGAAACAAAAACCTGAAATTCTTGGATTTGGAATTTCGTTTCCTTTGCTTAGTTAGCTAGTTTAGGCTACTAGTTGGCTTGTGATCTTAGGAATCCAAAACGTTTCTTAGTGGTGTGACTTTATCTAAGAAGCCTTTGGTTCTTTAGCCTTATCTATCCCTTGGTTTATCCCTTGTGTATTTCGAGTGTTACTCCAAATATACAACATTTGGCGCTAGAAGGAGGGGGTCTAGCAAACAAATACCCAAACACAATACCCCAAACACATACCCAAACACAAACCATGGCCGACATCCCACCCCCTAATTGGCAAGAATATGTCAATAAGGTTGCACAAGAGAAAGAAGATATGGAGCAACGAATGCAATATTTGCAAGAATGCTTGGTGGTTCGACGCACACTTAGCAATATGGTTGGCAAAGAAGGAAGTTTGCAACGTGAGTCAATCTTTCACACTCGTTGCACCATTGGTGGAAAGGTATGTTCATTGATTATTGATGGAGGTAGTTGTACCAATGTAGCTTCACAAGTAATGATAGACAAACTGAAACTTAAAACCGTTCCTCACCCTAAACCTTATGTGATTCAATGGCTAAATCATGGTAAAGGGATTCAAGTAACACAACAAGTCTTGTTATCATTTAGCATTGGTAAAACTTATGAAGAAGAATTGTGGTGTGATGTTATACCTATGGATGCATGTCATATTTTACTTGGTAGACCTTGGTTATTTGATAGGCGTGTGATGCATGATGGGTATAAAAACACATATTCCTTCACTAAGGATGGACGGAAAATACTTCTTACCCCCCTAAACCTCAAAAACGATCACCCCATATCCACACCCCCTACTTACCTTACCACTCTCATAAAATCAGAATTGCATGAGTATAAAGCTCACAAACCATTCATTTTAAGCCAACTTGATGTCCCTTCCAAACCGTCACAAGAAGAGCCACACCCACTCCTCACCCCTCTTCTCAAAACCTTTTCCCATGTTTTCCCCGAAGACATTCCCCATGGCTTACCCCCAAAACGTGACATACAACACAAAATTGATCTTGTTCCCGGATCAATGCTCCCAAACAAACCAGCCTATAGAACCACCCCAAAAGAAACCGAAGAGATTAGGAGGCAAGTGGAAGAATTACTATCCAAGGGTCTTATTCGTAAGTCTCTTAGTCCATGTGCTTGTCCTACTTTGATTGTGCCTAAGAAGAATGGAGAATGGAGAATGTGTGTTGATAGTAGGTCAATCAATAAAATCACTATCAAGTACCGGTTTCCTATTCCAAGGTTGAATGATTTACTTGATGATTTGCATGGTTCTAAAGTGTTCTCTAAAATTGATTTGAGAAGTGGCTATCATCAAATTCGAATTTTCGAAGGAGATGAATGGAAAACCGCTTTCAAGACAAAGGAGGGCCTCTATGAATGGCTTGTGATGCCATTTGGTTTGTCTAATGCACCATCCACATTTATGCGCCTTATGAATCAGGTTATGCAACCTTTCATGGGTAAATTTGTTGTAGTTTATTTTGATGATATCTTGGTGTATAGTAGGGAGGAAGAAGAGCATTCTATGCATTTGCAACAGGTTTTTGAAGCCCTTGAACGTGAAAAGTTGTATGGTAACTTAGAGAAGTGTCATTTCTTCACTTCCCAAGTTATTTTTCTTGGCTTTAAAGTTTCATCACAAGGCATTGAAGTTGATGAAAAGAAAGTTGCTGCAATTCGTGAGTGGCCTACACCACAAACCGTCCAACAAGTTCGAAGCTTTCATGGACTTGCTTCTTTCTATAGAAGATTTGTACGGAACTTTAGCACTCTCATGGCACCTATCACGGAACTAACTAAAAATCAGAAGTTAGTTTGGAATGATAAGGCTCAAAAGGCCTTTGATGAGGTAAAACATCAACTTACTAGTGCACCTATTCTTGCTTTGCCTAACTTTGATGAAGTTTTTGAAGTTGAGTGCGATGCTAGTGGAGTTGGTATTGGTGCTGTTTTGTCACAAGTTGGGCGTCCCCTTGCCTACTTTAGTGAAAAACTCAATGAAGCACAACGGAAGTATAGCACCTATGATAAGGAGTTCTTTGCTCTTGTTCGTGCTTTGGACCATTGGAGACATTACCTCATTTCCAAGGAGTTCATCCTTCATTCGGATCATGAAGCCCTCAAATATCTTCAAAGCCAACAAAAACTCCAACCTCGCCATGCCAAATGGGTGGAGTATTTGCAAGCTTTTCATTTCGTGATCAAGCATAGGAGAGGCGCCATGAACAAAGGAGCTGATGCGCTTTCAAGGAGATATACACTCTTGAATTCTTTCAAAGCAAGGGTGATTAGTGTTGATGATGTAAAAGCAAGTTACCACAATGATCATGACTTTGGTGATTTGTTTTTAAAATGTTCTAATCATGCTTACAAAGATTATTACATTTTAGATGGCTATTTGTTCAAAGGAAACAGGTTGTGCATTCCAAGATCAAGCCTAAGAGAATCTCTTATCAAAGAGTTTCATGAAGGAGGAATGGCGGGACACTTTGGCATAGAGAAGACTACTCTTCTTATCCAAGAATACTTTCATTGGCCTAGGTTGGTCCGTGATGTGGAGTTCATTGTGAAAAGATGCGTGATATGTCAAAAGGCCAAGAGTCATAGTCTACCTCAAGGCTATCTTTTGCCCTTACCTATTCCACAAGCACCATGGGAAGATATTAGTCTTGATTTCGTTGTGGGACTTCCTATCACCCAACGAAAGAAAGATTCTATAATGGTTGTTGTGGACCGATTTTCTAAAATGGCCCATTTTATTGCTTGTCATACAACTTATGATGCTACTCATGTTGCTAACTTGTTTTTCAATGAGATTGTTCGTTTACATGGTGTACCTAAATCCATGGTGAGTGATCGTGATCCAAAATTTCTAAGTCATTTTTGGCTTACATTATGGAGGAAGATGGGCACGAAATTGAACTTTAGCACTTCAAGTCATCCTCAAACAGATGGTCAAACCGAAGTGACTAATAGAACTTTGGGATCCTTGCTGCGGTCTTTGGCTACTAAACGTCCCAAGCAATGGGAAGAGATGCTTCCTCATGCGGAGTTTGCTTACAATCGTGTGCCTAGCAAGACAACAGGTTTGAGTCCTTTTGAAGTGGTGTATGGATTCAATCCGTGCACTCCTATTGATCTCACTCCCATTCCCTCACCAAACAAGTTCAGCAATGATGCCGAGGTGCGCGCAAAAGAAATCAAGTCTATGCATGAGCAAGTTCGTTCCAAAATTGAACAAACTAATGCAAAGACTAAGGCATACTATGACAAGAAAAGAAAGGAGGTCCGTTTTCAGCCCGGTGACTTAGTTTGGATTCATCTTCGAAAGGAAAGATTTCCTTCCAAAAGACGGTCCAAGGTTAGTCCTCGTAGTGATGGTCCATTTGCTATTGTTGAAAAGGTGAATGATAATGCTTACAAAGTTGAGTTGCCCGGAGACTATGGTGTTTCTAGCACCTTTAATGTGGCTGATTTATCACCTTACTATGATGAGTTTGAAGAGTTGCCGAGTTTGAGGGCAAACTCTTTTCAAGAAGGGGGGAATGTTGTAGCCAAGCCTAACAACTTGGTTATGGACATTTCTTTGGTTCAAGATGTAGCATCATGTTTTGGTGCTATGCATTCTATCCTTGGGCAGCAAGATATTCAACCCCTTGAATTTCTTGTTGTTCTTATTAACTAGTTTATTCTAGTTCTTTTTATGCTTTGAATAAATTGTAAACTTTAGTCTTATTTTAAGTTTGCAAATTAGTTATATTTTTCTTAGTTATTTTTAGCTGATTATAGTTCGAAAATATAATGTCACATTCACACAAAGTACAAGTGCAAGATACATCAAGACGGCAGCCATTTAAGCTTGTGAACGAAGCATGGAATCCGAAATTCTTTTCAAAGGAATTTCAAGGCTTTAACTTGGGTGTTACAACCAGCATCATTAAGGAGTTACAAGCTTTCAATTGAGTCTTCAAGTGGCCGTTTACTTCAGCCAGCAACTGGTACATTCAAGAGGCGTCCAAGTACATCCTTGACCACATACATTCAAGCTTAATTCAAGGCTTGAAACAAGGAGGAGTTACACTTCACTTGCTGCTTGAATTGGGCGTGAAAAGGGGAGCTGTTACACCTCCAAGTTGCTGCTTTGTTGGGCGTGAATCAAGGGGGAGTTATACTCTCTTATTTCTGATTTTATTTGGAGGTTACAAACCACCATTTTCTCTTTGATGTATCTAGTTAAGTAAGGCTTCTTTTATTAATGTATCTAGACAACAAAAGCTGAATTGTACTTAGCTTTAGGCGTGTAACAAGTGAGCTGAAAAGTCACTTAAGTTAGCTTGTACTTAAGGATGCTTGTTCACTATAAATAGCAAGCAAATGTGAATGAAAAAATCAGATTATTGCAAACAAAAAAGACTTGTCTTACATTCGTTTCTTGGATTAGAAACAAAAACCTGAAATTCTTGGATTTGGAATTTCGTTTCCTTTGCTTAGTTAGCTAGTTTAGGCTACTAGTTGGCTTGTGATCTTAGGAATCCAAAACGTTTCTTAGTGGTGTGACTTTATCTAAGAAGCCTTTGGTTCTTTAGCCTTATCTATCCCTTGGTTTATCCCTTGTGTATTTCGAGTGTTACTCCAAATATACAACACTTTTCTTCCTCATCCATGAGAGCACATTGAGAGGCTGTTAACACACTCTTACTAGGACATTCCGATGCAATATGTCCTCTCCCATGACACTTGAAGCATTTTCTCCTAGTTGAAAGCTCACTAGGCGAAACTACTTGTTTTTCTTTCCCTTTTGATGAGCTAGGTGAAAAGGTTTTACTTTGAAAAGTACTCCCTTTAGAGTTGAAAGGAGTAAATTTCGAAGTATTCTTGAAAGAAGAAGTTTTGGGCTTCTCTTTCTCCCTTTCTTCTTTAAGTTGAGACTCATACTTCAAAGCTAGTTTGCATACATCACTAAAAGTGGCATAATGAGTAACTTCCACTTTCCTATTAATTTCTTTTGTCAACCCCTTGACAAATCTAGCAATTTTGTAAGCCTCCTTTTCTTGCAAGTCGCAAGTCAAGCCTAACCTTTCAAATTCTTTTATGTAATCCTCCACACTCATGTTTTCTTGTGATAGGTGGGTTAATTTTAAGTATTGATCTTGTTCATACTCTTTACTTACCCATTTTTCCCTCATTTTCTTTTTTAATTTTTCCCACGAGTCTATCTTATCTTTCCCTTCTCTTCTTCTATTTGACTTGAGGTTTTCATACCACAATGCAGCTAGTTTAGTGAGTTTAAGGACAGCCAACTTGAACCGTTTCCTATCATCATACCCCTTGTAATCAAAAACGGTTTCAATTTGCCTAACCCAATCTAAGAAAGCCTCACAATCATGCCCTCCATCAAATTCATGCATATCAATTTTTAGACCCCTATCTTCATCAAATTGTCTAAAATTGTTACCACTATTTTCATCCTCCTCCTCTAATTCATTTATTTTCCTAGTGGCTTTAAGGAGCATATCAGATATGGCATCCATCCTAGTATCTTGTTGTGCCCTAGAGACTTCACTCTCTTCTGTTTTTTTCTCCAAATTCTCCAATTTTTCAGTGATTACTTGCAACATTCTAGCAAGCTCCTCACTAGACATGATTTCCACTATTTTTGCTTGGATATTACAAGTACAATGAAAACTGCCGAAATTAGAGACAAAATGAAAAACGAAAATTGCCTCTAGACTCTCAAAGGCTTACAAATTCAGAATATTCAGATCAAAACAACCAATTTGCAAAAAAGAAATTCCTCAAAAGCTTTTCGGATGAGGGAGAAATCTTCAATTGAATTCTGCCTTCCCGGTTTTGCCTCTTTTCTGCGCTGCTGCGAAAAACCTGCCCAGTTTATTAGCAGAAAGATTCCAAAATATCTGAAAATTTTTTTGAGTAATCTACGCAAAAATATATCCAGATTCAAAAAAGAAATAACTCGATTTGGACAGAAAACGAAGGAGATATGTCCTTCTCAAACCGCAACTCCAAACTGATTGAATTCTGCCGTTTTGCTCCAAACGCCTTCAAACTCGATTTTCTTTAAGAAAACCCTTAACTAGGCTCTGATACCAGATGATGTAAATCTAAATACCCCCTCCTGAATATGGGTTGATGGATTTAAAAATACTTATAGTTAGAATACTCAAATATCATGGAACAAGATAAAAGGGCCAAAACTCAAGGACACACTCAAAGTTTTGGGGTTTTAGGCCAGAGATAAGACTCACTCAATCTCTCCTAAGCTTATCACTCAAGACTCACTCAAAGCAATAAGGGAACACTTGAACTTGAGACAAACTCTAAGTTAAAATGCTATAAACACAAGGTTTTTTATCAAATCTCAAAACTGCCCCTTAATTTCTGTTTTGCTCTCCCTTTTATAGAGGAAAGGAGCAGCAAAAGCACACCAAAAGCCAAGGAAACCGTCCAAGAATGAAAGGCCAACAGCCAATGGTTTCCTCCTTGATTTAAGCCTTGATTTAAGCTAAGTAATGAAAGCATAATAAAGCCTATTGATAACCCCCCCATTACAACCGGCCAAGAGCTAGATTCTTGGCATTATTTCAGCAACATTAACTAGCACATAAGTTAATAATAGATAGTAAATGGCCTAGGATCCACACGCCCAAAATAGTCATGAAATGCGTCCAAAATGTGATGCTAGCCAACCGTGTACCAATCTTCAATCTTCCCATGAAATGCAGCATAGAATTTCACCCTTCTTTGTGAATGGGAAAAACCCAAGAGTCTCTAAGACTAAAGCAACAGGTTCATTAGATGTCCACTTTGGATCACTAATTGAATCAAATGAAAGTCAAACACATTCAAACAAAGCTATTTGACTCAAATGAAAGTGAAATACATTCTACAAAGCTAATTGAATCAAATGAAAGTCAAACACATTCAAACAAAGCTATTTGAATCAATTGAAAGTCAAAGATATTCTACAAAGCTGACGGAATCAAATGAATGTCAAACACATTCAAACAAAGCTATTTGAATCAAATAAAAGTCAAATAAGTTCTACAAAGCTAATTGTATCAAATGAAAGTCAAACACAATCAAATAAAGCTATTTGAGTCAAATGAAAGTTAAACGCATTCAAACAAAGATATTTGAATCAAATGAGAGTCAAATACATTCTACAAAGCTAATTGAATCGAATGAAAGTCAAACACATTCAAACAAAGCTAATTGAATCAAATGAAAGTCAAATACATTCAACAAAGCTACTTGAATCAAATGAAAGTCAGACACATTCAAACGAAGCTAATTGAATCAAATGAAAGTCAAGCACATTCGAACAAAGCTATATTAATCAAATGAAAGTCAAATACATTCTACAAAGCTAATTGATTCAAATGAAAGTCAAACACATTCAAACAAAGCTATTTGAATCAAATGAAAGTTAAATACATTCTACAAAGCTAATTGAATCAAATGAAAGTCATACACATTAAAACAAAGCTATTTGAACAATTGAAAGTCAAAGATATTCTACAAAGCTGATGGAATCAAATGAATGTCAAACACATTAAAACAAAGCTATTTGAATCAAATGAAAGTCAAATAAGTTCTACAAAGCTAATTGTATCAAATGAAAGTCAAACACAATCAAATAAAGCTATTTGAGTCAAATGAAAGTCAAACACATTCAAACAAAGTTGTTTAAATTAAATGAAAGTGAAATGTATTCTACAAAGCTAATTGGATCAAATGAAAGTTAAACGCATTCAAACAAAGCTATTTGAATCAAATGAGAGTCAAATACATTCTACAAAGCTAATTGAATCAAATGAAAGTCAAACACATTCAAACAAAGCTAATTGAATCAAATGATAGTCAAACACATTCAAACAAAGCTAATTGAATCAAATGAAAGTCAAACACATTCAAACAAAGCTAATTGAATCAAATGAAAGTCAAGCACATTCAAACAAAGCTATTTTAATCAAATGAAAGTCAAATACATTCTACAAAGCGAATTAAATAAAATGAAAGTCAAACACATTCAAACAAAGCTATTTGAATCAAATGAAAGTCAAATACGTTCTACAAAGCTAATTGTATCAAATGAAAGTCAAACGCAATCAAATAAAGCTATCTGAGTTAAATGAAAGTCAAACACATTCAAACAAAGTTGTTTAAATTAAATGAAAGTGAAATGTATTATACAAAGCTAATTGAATCAAATGAAAGTTAAACGCATTCAAACAAAGCTATTTGAATCAAATGAAAGTCAAATACATTCAACAAAGCTAATTAAATCAAATGAAAGTCACACATATTCAAACAAAGCTAGTTAAATCAGATGAAAGTCATGCACATTCAAACAAAGCTATTTTAATCAAATGAAAGTCAAATACATTCTACAAAGCTAATTGAATCAAATGAAAGTCAAACATATTTTAACAAAGCTATTTGAATCAAATGAAAGTCAAACACATTCAAACAAAGCTATTTGAATCAAATGAGAGTCAAATACATTCAAACAAAGCTAATTAAATCAAATAAAAGTCTAATACATTCTACAACGCTAATTGAATAAAATTAAAGTCAAACACATTCAAACAAAGCTAATTGAATTAAATGAAAGTCAAACACATTCAAACAAAGATTTCGAATCAAATGAAAGTCAAATACATTCTACAAAGCTAATTAAATCAAATGAAAGTCAAACACATTCAAATAAAGCTATTTGAATCAAATGAAAGTCAAATACATTCTAAAAAGCTAATTGAATCAAATGAAAGTCAAACACATTCTAACAAAGCTATTTGAATCAAATGAGAGTCAAATAAATTCAAACAAAGCTATTTGAATCAAATGAAAGCCAAATACATTCTACAAAGCTGACGGAATCAAATGAATGTCAAACACATTCAAACAAAGCTATTTGAATCAAATAAAAGTCAAATAAGTTCTACAAAGCTAATTGTATCAAATGAAAGTCAAACACAATCAAATAAAGCTATTTGAGTCAAATGAAAGTTAAACGCATTCAAACAAAGATATTTGAATCAAATGAGAGTCAAATACATTCTACAAAGCTAATTGAATCGAATGAAAGTCAAACACATTCAAACAAAGCTAATTGAATCAAATGAAAGTCAAATACATTCAACAAAGCTACTTGAATCAAATGAAAGTCAGACACATTCAAACGAAGCTAATTGAATCAAATGAAAGTCAAGCACATTCGAACAAAGCTAAATTAATCAAATGAAAGTCAAATACATTCTACAAAGCTAATTGATTCAAATGAAAGTCAAACACATTCAAACAAAGCTATTTGAATCAAATGAAAGTTAAATACATTCTACAAAGCTAATTGAATCAAATGAAAGTCATACACATTAAAACAAAGCTATTTGAATCAATTGAAAGTCAAAGATATTCTACAAAGCTGATGGAATCAAATGAATGTCAAACACATTAAAACAAAGCTATTTGAATCAAATGAAAGTCAAATAAGTTCTACAAAGCTAATTGTATCAAATGAAAGTCAAACACAATCAAATAAAGCTATTTGAGTCAAATGAAAGTCAAACACATTCAAACAAAGTTGTTTAAATTAAATGAAAGTGAAATGTATTCTACAAAGCTAATTGAATCAAATGAAAGTTAAACGCATTCAAACAAAGCTATTTGAATCAAATGAGAGTCAAATACATTCTACAAAGCTAATTGAATCAAATGAAAGTCAAACACATTCAAACAAAGCTAATTGAATCAAATGATAGTCAAACACATTCAAACAAAGCTAATTGAATAAAATGAAAGTCAAACACATTCAAACAAAGCTAATTGAATCAAATGAAAGTCAAGCACATTCAAACAAAGCTATTTAAATCAAATGAAAGTCAAATACATTCTACAAAGCTAATTGAATAAAATGAAAGTCAAACACATTCAAACAAAGCTATTTGAATCAAATGAAAGTCAAATACGTTCTACAAAACTAATTGTATCAAATGAAAGTCAAACGCAATCAAATAAAGCTATCTGAGTCAAATGAAAGTCAAACACATTCAAACAAAGTTGTTTAAATTAAATGAAAGTGAAATGTATTCTACAAAGCTAATTGAATCAAATGAAAGTTAAACGCATTCAAACAAAGCTATTTGAATCAAATGGAAGTCAAATACATTCAACAAAGCTAATTGAATCAAATGAAAGTCACACACATTCAAACAAAGCTAATTGAATCAGATGAAAGTCAAGCACATTCAAACAAAGCTATTTTAATCAAATGAAAGTCAAATACATTCTATAAAGCTAATTGAATCAAATGAAAGTCAAACACATTTTCACAAAGCTATTTGAATCAAATGAAAGTCAAACACATTCAAACAAAGCTATTTGAATCAAATGAGAGTCAAATACATTCAAACAAAGCTAATTAAATCAAATAAAAGTCTAATATATTCTACAACGCTAATTGAATAAAATTAAAGTCAAACACATTCAAACAAAGCTAATTGAATCAAATGAAAGTCAAACACATTCAAACAAAGATTTCGAATCAAATGAAAGTTAAATACATTCTACAAAGCTAATTGAATCAAATGAAAGTCAAATACATTCAACAAAGCTACTTGAATCAAATGAAAATCAGACACATTCAAACGAAGCTAATTGAATCAAATGAAAGTCAAGCACATTCGAACAAAGCTATATTAATCAAATGAAAGTCAAATACATTCTACAAAGCTAATTGATTCAAATGAAAGTCAAACACATTCAAACAAAGCTATTTGAATCAAATGAAAGTTAAATACATTCTACAAAGCTAATTGAATCAAATGAAAGTCATACACATTCAAACAAAGCTATTTGAATCAATTGAAAGTCAAAGATATTCTACAAAGCTGATGGAATCAAATGAATGTCAAACACATTAAAACAAAGCTATTTGAATCAAATCAAAGTCAAATAAGTTCTACAAAGCTAATTGTATCAAATGAAAGTCAAACGCAATCAAATAAAGCTATTTGAGTCAAATGAAAGTCAAACACATTCAAACAAAGTTGTTTAAATTGAATGAAAGTGAAATGTATTCTACTAAGCTAATTGAATCAAACGAAAGTTAAACGCATTCAAACAAAGCTATTAGAATCAAATGAGAGTCAAATACATTCTACAAAGCTAATTGAATCAAATGAAAGTCAAACACATTCAAACAAAGCTAATTGAATCAAATGATAGTCAAACACATTCAAACAAAGCTAATTGAATCAAATGAAAGTCAAACACATTCAAACAAAGCTAATTGAATCAAATGAAAGTCAAGCACATTCAAACAAAGCTATTTTAATCAAATGAAAGTCAAATACATTCTACAAAGCGAATTGAATAAAATGAAAGTCAAACACATTCAAACAAAGCTATTTGAATCAAATGAAAGTCAAATACGTTCTACAAAGCTAATTGTATCAAATGAAAGTCAAACGCAATCAAATAAAGCTATCTGAGTTAAATGAAAGTCAAACACATTCAAACAAAGTTGTTTAAATTAAATGAAAGTGAAATGTATTATACAAAGCTAATTGAATCAAATGAAAGTTAAACGCATTCAAACAAAGCTATTTGAATCAAATGAGAGTCAAATACATTCTATAAAGCTAATTGAATCAAATGAAAGTCAAACACATTCAAACAAAGCTAATTGAATCAAATGAAAGTCAAATACATTCAACAAAGCTAATTGAACCAAATGAAAGTCAAGCACATTCAAACAAAGCTATTCGAATCAAATGAGAGTCAAATACATTCAAACAAAGCTAATTAAATCAAAATAAAAGTCTAATACATTCTACAAAGCTAATTGAATGAAATGAAAGTCAAACACATTCAAACAAAGCTAATTGAATCAAATGATAGTCAAACACATTCAAACAAAGCTAATTAAATCAAATGAAAGTCAAACACATTCAAACAAAGCTAATTGAATCAAATGAAAGTCAAGCACATTCAAACAAAGCTATTTTAATCAAATGAAATTCAAATACATTCTACAAAGCTAATTGAATCAAATGAAAGTCAAACACATTAAAATAAAGCTATTTGAATCAAATGAAAGTCAAATACGTTCTACAAAGCTAATTGTATCAAATGAAAGTCAAACGCAATCAAATAAATCTATCTGAGTCAAATGAAAGTCAAACACATTCAAACAAAGTTGTTTAAATTAAATGAAAGTGAAATGTATTATACAAAGCTAATTGAATCAAATGAAAGTTAAACGCATTCAAACAAAGCTATTTGAATCAAATGAAAGTCAAATACATTCAACAAAGCTAATTAAATCAAATGAAAGTCACACATATTCAAACAAAGCTAGTTAAATCAGATGAAAGTCATGCACATTCAAACAAAGCTATTTTAATCAAATGAAAGTCAAATACATTCTACAAAGCTAATTGAATCAAATGAAAGTCAAACATATTTTAACAAAGCTATTTGAATCAAATGAAATTCAAACACATTCAAACAAAGCTATTTGAATCAAATAAGAGTCAAATACATTCAAAAAAAGCTAATTAAATCAAAATAAAAGTATAATACATTCTACAACGCTAATTGAATAAAATTAAAGTCAAACACATTCAAACAAAGCTAATTAAATCAAATGAAAGTCAAACACATTCAAACAAAGATTTCGAATCAAATGAAAGTCAAATACATTCTACAAAGCTAATTAAATCAAATGAAAGTCAAACACATTCAAATAAAGCTATTTGAATTAAATGAAAGTCAAATACATTCTAAAAAGCTAATTGAATCAAATGAAAGTCAAACACATTCTAACAAAGCTATTTGAATCAAATGAGAGTCAAATAAATTCAAACAAAGCTATTTGAATCAAATGAAAGTCAAATACATTCTACAAAGCTAATTGAATCAAATGAAAGTCAAACACATTCATACAAAGCTAATTGAATCAAATGAAAGTCAAACACATTCAAACAAAGCTATTTTAATTAAATGAAATGTCAAATACATTCTACAAAGCTAATTGAATCAAATGAAAGTCAAACACATTCAAACAAAGCTATTTGACTTAAATGAAAGTCAAATACATTCTACAAAGCTAATTGATATCAAATGAAAGTGAAACACATTCAAACAAAGTTATTTGAGTGAAATGAAAGTCAAATACATTCTACAAAGCGAATTGAATCAAATGAAAGTCAAACACATTCAAACACAGCAATTTGAATCAAATGAAAGTCAAATACATTCTACAAAGCTAATTGAATCAAATGAAAGTCAAACACATTCAAACAAAGCTATTTGAATCAATTGAAAGTCAAAGATATTCTACAAAGCTGATGGAATCAAATGAATGTCAAACACATTCAAATGAAAGTCAAACACATTCAAACAAAGCTATTTGAATCAATTGAAAGTCAAAGATATTCTACAAAGCTGATGGAATCAAATGAATGTCAAACACATTCAAACAAAGCTATTTGAATCAAATGAAAGTCAAATAAGTTCTACAAAGCTAATTGTATCAAATGAAAGTCAAACGCAATCAAATAAAGCTATTTGAGTCAAATGAAAGTCAAACACATTCAAACAAAGTTGTTTAAATTGAATGAAAGTGAAATGTATTATACTAAGCTAATTGAATCAAATGAAAGTTAAACGCATTCAAACAAAGTTATTTGAATCAAATGAAAGTCAAATACATTCTACAAAGCTAATTGAATCAAATGAGAAGTCAAACACATTCAAACAAAGCTAATTGAATCAAATGAAAGTCAAATACATTCAACAAAGCTAATTGAATCAAATAAAAGTAAAACACATTCAAACGAAGCTAATTGAATCAAATGAAAGTCAAGCACATTGAAACAAAGCTATATTAATCAAATGAAAACCAAATACATTCTACAAAGCTAATTGATTCAAATGAAAGTCAAACACATTCAAACAAAGCTATTTGAATCAAATGAAAGTCAAATACATTCTACAGAGCTAATTGAATCAAATGAAAGTCATACACATTCAAACAAAGCTATTTCAATCAATTGAAAGTCAAAGATATTCTATAAAGCTAATGGAATCAAATGAATGTAAAACACATTAAAACAAAGCTATTTGAATAAAATGAAAGTCAAATAAGTTCTACAAAGCTAATTGTATCAAATGAAAGTCAAACGCAATCAAATAAAGCTATTTGAGTCAAATCAAAGTGAAACACATTCAAACAAAGTTGTTTAAATTAAATGAAAGTGAAATGTATTCTACAAAGCTAATTGAATCAAATGAAAGTTAAACGCATTCAAACAAAGCTATTTGAATCAAATGAGAGTCAAATACATTCTACAAAGCTAATTGAATCAAATGAAAGTCAAACACATTCAAACAAAGCTAATTGAATCAAATGATAGTCAAACACATTCAAACAAAGCTAATTGAATCAAATGAAAGTCAAACACATTCAAACAAAGCTAATTGAATCAAATGAAAGTCAAGCAAATTCAAACAAAGTTATTTTAATCAAATGAAAGTCAAATACATTCTTCAAAGCTAATTCAATCAAATGAAAGTCAAACACATTCAAACAAAGCTATTTAAATCAAATGAAAGTCAAATACGTTCTACAAAGCTAATTGTATCAAATGAAAGTCAAACGCAATCGAATAAAGCTATTTGAGTCAAATGAAAGTCAAACACATTCAAACAAAGTTGTTTAAATTAAATGAAAGTGAAATGTATTCTACTAAGTTAATTGAATCAAATGAAAGTTAACGCATTCAAACAAAGCTATTTGAATCAAATGAGAGTCAAATACATTCGACAAAGCTGAAGGAATCAAATGAATGTCAAACACATTCAAACAAAGCTATTTGAATCAAATGAAAGTCAAATAAGTTCTACAAAGCTAATTGTATCAAATGAAAGTCAAACGCAATCAAATAAAGCTTTTTGAGTCAAATGAAAGTCAAACACATTCAAACAAAGTTGTTTAAATTGAATGAAAGTGAAATGTATTCTACTAAGCTAATTGAATCAAATGAAAGTTAAACGCAATCAAACAAAGCTATTTGAATCAAATGAGAGTCAAATACATTCTACAAAGCTAATTGAATCAAATGAAAGTCAAACACATTCAAACAAAGCTAATTGAATCAAATGAAAGTCAAATACATTCAACTAAGCTAATTGAATCAAATGAAAGTCAAACAAATTCAAATGAAGCTAATTGAATCAAATGAAAGTCAAGCACATTCAAACAAAGCTATATTAATCAAATGAAAGTCAAATACATTCTACAAAGCTAATTGATTCAAATGAAAGTCAAGCACATTAAAACAATGCTATATTAATCAAATGAAAGTCAAATACATTCTACAAAGCTAATTGATTCAAATGAAAGTCAAACACATTCAAACGAAGCTAATTGAATCAAATGAAAGTCAAACACATTCATACAAAGCTAATTGAATCAAATGAAAGTCAAACACATTCAAACAAAGCTATTTTAATTAAATGAATGTCAAATACATTCTACAAAGCTAATTGAATCAAATGAAAGTCAAACACATTCAAACAAAGCTATTTGACTCAAATGAAAGTCAAATACATTCTACAAAGCTAATTGAATCAAATGAAAGTCAAACACATTCAAACAAAGTTATTTAAATCAAATGAAAGTCAAGCACATTCAAACAAAGTTATTTTAATCAAATGAAAGTCAAATACATTCTACAAAGCTAATTCAATCAAATGAAAGTCAAACACATTCAAACAAAGCTATTTGAATCAAATGAAAGTCAAATACGTTCTACAAAGCTAATTGTATCAAATGAAAGTCAAACACAATCGAATAAAGCTATTTGAGTCAAATGAAAGTCAAACACATTCAAACAAAGTTGTTTAAATTAAATGAAAGTGAAATGTATTCTACTAAGCTAATTGAATCAAATGAAAGTTAACACATTCAAACAAAGCTATTTGAATCAAATGAGAGTCAAATACATTCTACAAAGCTAATTGAATCAAATGAAAGTCAAACACATTCAAACAAAGCTAATTGAATCAAATGAAAGTCAAATACATTCAACAAAGCTAATTGAATCAAATGAAAGTCAAACACATTCAAACGAAGCTAATTGAATCAAATGAAAGTCAAATACATTCATACAAAGCTAATTGAATCAAATGAAAGTCAAACACATTCAAACAAAGCTATTTAAATCAAATGAAAGTCAAATACGTTCTACAAAGCTAATTGTATCAAATGAAAGTCAAACGCAATCGAATAAAGCTATTTGAGTCAAATGAAAGTCAAACACATTCAAACAAAGTTGTTTAAATTAAATGAAAGTGAAATGTATTCTACTAAGTTAATTGAATCAAATGAAAGTTAACGCATTCAAACAAAGCTATTTGAATCAAATGAGAGTCAAATACATTCGACAAAGCTGAAGGAATCAAATGAATGTCAAACACATTCAAACAAAGCTATTTGAATCAAATGAAAGTCAAATAAGTTCTACAAAGCTAATTGTATCAAATGAAAGTCAAACGCAATCAAATAAAGCTTTTTGAGTCAAATGAAAGTCAAACACATTCAAACAAAGTTGTTTAAATTGAATGAAAGTGAAATGTATTCTACTAAGCTAATTGAATCAAATGAAAGTTAAACGCAATCAAACAAAGCTATTTGAATCAAATGAGAGTCAAATACATTCTACAAAGCTAATTGAATCAAATGAAAGTCAAACACATTCAAACAAAGCTAATTGAATCAAATGAAAGTCAAATACATTCAACTAAGCTAATTGAATCAAATGAAAGTCAAACAAATTCAAATGAAGCTAATTGAATCAAATGAAAGTCAAGCACATTCAAACAAAGCTATATTAATCAAATGAAAGTCAAATACATTCTACAAAGCTAATTGATTCAAATGAAAGTCAAGCACATTAAAACAATGCTATATTAATCAAATGAAAGTCAAATACATTCTACAAAGCTAATTGATTCAAATGAAAGTCAAACACATTCAAACGAAGCTAATTGAATCAAATGAAAGTCAAACACATTCATACAAAGCTAATTGAATCAAATGAAAGTCAAACACATTCAAACAAAGCTATTTTAATTAAATGAATGTCAAATACATTCTACAAAGCTAATTGAATCAAATGAAAGTCAAACACATTCAAACAAAGCTATTTGACTCAAATGAAAGTCAAATACATTCTACAAAGCTAATTGAATCAAATGAAAGTCAAACACATTCAAACAAAGTTATTTAAATCAAATGAAAGTCAAGCACATTCAAACAAAGTTATTTTAATCAAATGAAAGTCAAATACATTCTACAAAGCTAATTCAATCAAATGAAAGTCAAACACATTCAAACAAAGCTATTTGAATCAAATGAAAGTCAAATACGTTCTACAAAGCTAATTGTATCAAATGAAAGTCAAACACAATCGAATAAAGCTATTTGAGTCAAATGAAAGTCAAACACATTCAAACAAAGTCGTTTAAATTAAATGAAAGTAAAATGTATTCTACTAAGCTAATTGAATCAAATGAAAGTTAACACATTCAAACAAAGCTATTTGAATCAAATGAGAGTCAAATACATTCTACAAAGCTAATTGAATCAAATGAAAGTCAAACACATTCAAACAAAGCTAATTGAATCAAATGAAAGTCAAATACATTCAACAAAGCTAATTGAATCAAATGAAAGTCAAACACATTCAAACGAAGCTAATTGAATCAAATGAAAGTCAAATACATTCATACAAAGCTAATTGAATCAAATGAAAGTCAAACACATTCAAACAAAGCTATTTTAATTAAATGAATGTCAAATACATTCTACAAAGCTAATTGAATCAAATGAAAGTCAAACACATTCAAACAAAGCTAATTGAATCAAATGATAGTCAAACACATTCAAACAAAGCTAATTGAATCAAATGAAAGTCAAACACATTCAAACAAAGCTATTTTAATCAATTGAAAGTCAAAGATATTCTACAAAGCTGATGGAATCAAATGAATGTCAAACTCATTCAAACAAAGCTATTTGAATCAAATGAAAGTCAAATAAGTTCTACAAAGCTAATTGTATCAAATGAAAGTCAAACGCAATCAAATAAAGCTATTTAAGTCAAATGAAAGTCAAACACATTCAAACAAAGTTGTTTAAATTGAATGAAAGTGAAATGTATTCTACTAAGCTAATTGAATCAAATGAAAGTTAAACGCATTCAAACAAAGCTATTTGAATCAAATGAGAGTCAAATACATTCTACAAAGCTAATTGAATCAAATGAAAGTCAAACACATTCAAACAAAGCTAATTGAATCAAATGAAAGTCAAATACGTTCTACAAAGCTAATTGTATCAAATGAAAGTCAAGCACATTCAAACGAAGCTAATTGAATCAAATGAAAGTCAAGCACATTCAAACAAAGCTATATTAATCAAATGAAAGTCAAATAAATTCTACAAAGCTAATTGATTCAATTGAAAGTCAAGCACATTCGAACAAAGCTATATTAATCAAATGAAAGTCAAATACATTCTACAAAGCTAATTGATTCAAATGAAAGTCAAACACATTCAAACGAAGCTAATTGAATCAAATGAAAGTCAAACACATTCATACAAAGCTAATTGAATCAAATGAAAGTCAAACACATTCATACAAAGCTATTTTAATTAAATGAATGTCAAATACATTCTACAAAGCTAATTGAATCAAATGAAAGTCAAACACATTCAAACAAAGCTATTTGACTCAAATGAAAGTAAAATACATTCTACAAAGCTAATTGAATCAAATGAAGGTCAAACACATTCAAACAAAGCTAATTGAATCAAATGAAAGTCAAGCACATTCAAACAAAGTTATTTTAATCAAATGAATGTCAAATACATTCTACAAAGCTAATTCAATCAAATGAAAGTCAAACACATTCAAACAAAGCTATTTGAATCAAATGAAAGTCAAATACGTTCTACAAAGCTAATTGTATCAAATGAAAGTCAAACACAATCGAATAAAGCTATTTGAGTCAAATGAAAGTCAAACACATTCAAACAAAGTTGTTTAAATTAAATGAAAGTGAAATGTATTCTACTAAGCTAATTGAATCAAATGAAAGTTAACACATTGAAACAAAGCTATTTGAATCAAATAAGAGTCAAATACATTCTACAAAGCTAATTGAATCAAATGAAAGTCAAACACATTCAAACAAAGCTAATTGAATCAAATGAAAGTCAAATACATTCAACAAAGCTAATTGAATCAAATGAAAGTCAAACACATTCAAACGAAGCTAATTGAATCAAATGAAAGTCAAATACATTCATACAAAGCTAATTGAATCAAATGAAAGTCAAACACATTCAAACAAAGCTATTTTAATTAAATGAATGTCAAATACATTCTACAAAGCTAATTGAATCAAATGAAAGTCAAACACATTCAAACAAAGCTAATTGAATCAAATGATAGTCAAACACATTCAAACAAAGCTAATTGAATCAAATGAAAGTCAAACACATTCAAACAAAGCTATTTGAATCAATTGAAAGTCAAAGATATTCTACAAAGCTGATGGAATCAAATGAATGTCAAACTCATTCAAACAAAGCTATTTGAATCAAATGAAAGTCAAATAAGTTCTACAAAGCTAATTGTATCAAATGAAAGTCAAACGCAATCAAATAAAGCTATTTAAGTCAAATGAAAGTCAAACACATTCAAACAAAGTTGTTTAAATTGAATGAAAGTGAAATGTATTCTACTAAGCTAATTGAATCAAATGAAAGTTAAACGCATTCAAACAAAGCTATTTGAATCAAATGAGAGTCAAATACATTCTACAAAGCTAATTGAATCAAATGAAAGTCAAACACATTCAAACAAAGCTAATTGAATCAAATGAAAGTCAAATACATTCAACAAAGCTAATTGAATCAAATGAAAGTCAAACACATTCAAACGAAGCTAATTGAATCAAATGAAAGTCAAGCACATTCAAACAAAGCTAAAATACATTCTACAAAGCTAATTGAATCAAATGAAAGTCAAACACATTCATTCAAAGCTAATTGAATCAAATGAAAGTCAAAAACATTCAAACAAAGCTATTTTAATTAAATGAATGTCAAATACATTCTACAAAGCTAATTGAATCAAATGAAAGTCAAACACATTCAAACAAAGCTATTTGACTCAAATGAAAGTCAAATACATTCTACAAAGCTAATTGAATCAAATGAAAGTCAAAGATATTTTACAAAGCTAATGGAATTAAATGAATGTCAAACACATTCAAACAAAGCTATTTGAATCAAATGAAAGTCAAATAAGTTCTACAAAGCTAATTGTATCAAATGAAAGTCAAACGCAATCAAATAAAGCTATTTGAGTCAAATGAAAGTCAAACACATTCAAATAAAGTTATATTAATCAAATGAAAGTCAAATACATTCTACAAAGCTAATTGATTCAAATGAAAGTCAAACACATTCAAACAAAGCTATTTGAATCAAATGAAAGTCAAATACATTCTACAAAGCTAATTGAATCAAATGAAAGTCAAACACATTCAAACGAAGCTAATTGAATCAAATGAAAGTCAAATACATTCATACAAAGCTAATTGAATCAAATGAAAGTCAAACACATTCAAACAAAGCTATTTTAATTAAATGAATGTCAAATACATTCTACAAAGCTAATTGAATCAAATGAAAGTCAAACACATTCAAACAAACCTAATTGAATCAAATGATAGTCAAACACATTCAAACAAAGCTAATTGAATCAAATGAAAGTCAAACACATTCAAACAAAGCTATTTGAATCAATTGAAAGTCAAAGATATTCTACAAAGCTGATGGAATCAAATGAATGTCAAACACATTCAAACAAAGCTATTTGATTCAAATGAAAGTCAAATAAGTTCTACAAAGCTAATTGTATCAAATGAAAGTCAAACGCAATCAAATAAAGCTATTTGAGTCAAATGAAAGTCAAACACATTCAAACAAATTTGTTTAAATTGAATGAAAGTGAAATGTATTCTACTAAGCTAATTGAATCAAATGAAAGTTAAACGTATTCAAACAAAGCTATTTGAATCAAATGAGAGTCAAATACATTCTACAAAGCTAATTGAATCAAATGAAAGTCAAACACATTCAAACAAAGCTAATTGAATCAAATGAAAGTCAAATACATTCAACAAAGCTAATTGAATCAAATGAAAGTCAAACACATTCAAACGAAGCTAATTGAATCAAATGAAAGTCAAGCACATTCAAACAAAGCTATATTAATCAAATGAAAGTCAAATAAATTCTACAAAGCTAATTGATTCAAATGAAAGTCAAGCACATTCAAACAAAGCTATATTAATCAAATGAAAGTCAAAATACATTCTACAAAGCTAATTGATTCAAATGAAAGTCAAACACATTCAAACAAAGCTATTTGAATCAAATGAAAGTCAAATACATTCTACAAAGCTAATTGAATCAAATGAAAGTCATACACATTCAAACAAAGCTATTTGAATCAATTGAAAGTCAAAGATATTCTACAAAGCTGATGGAATCAAATGAATGTCAAACACATTAAAAGAAAGCTTTTTGAATCAAATGAAAGTCAAACACATTCAAACGAAGCTAATTGAATCAAATGAAAGTCAAGCACATTTAAACAAAGCTATATTAATCAAATGAAAGTCAAATACATTCTACAAAGCTAATTGATTCAAATGAAAGTCAAACACATTCAAACAAAGCTATTTGAATCAAATGAAAGTCAAATACATTCTACAAAGCTAATTGAATCAAATCAAAGTCATACAAATTCAAACAAAGCTATTTGAATCAAATGAAAGTCAAATACATTCAACAAAGCTATTTGAATCAAATGAAAGTCAAACACATTCAAACAAAGCTATTTGAATCAAATGAAAGTCAAATACGTTCTACAAAGCTAATTGTATCAAATGAAAGTCAAACACAATCAAATAATGCTATTTGAGTCAAATGAATGTCAAACACATTCAAACAAAGTTGTTTAAATTAAATGAAAGTGAAATGTATTCTACAAAGCTAATTGAACCAAATGAAAGTTAAACGCATTCAAACAAAGCTATTTGAATCAAATGAGAGTCAAATACATTCTACAAAGCTAATTGAATCAAATGAAAGTCAAACACATTCAAACAAAGCTAATTCAATCAAATGATAGTCAAACACATTCAAACAAAGCTAATTGAATCAAATGAAAGTCAAACACATTCAAACACAGCTAATTGAATCAAATGAAAGTCAAGCACATTCAAACAAAGTTATTTGAATCAAATGAAAGTCAAATACATTCAACAAAGCTAATTGAATCAAATCAAAGTCTCACACATTCAAAACAAAGCTAATTGAATCAGATGAAAGTTAAGCACATTCAAAAACAAAAGCCTATTTTAATCAAATGAAAGTCAAATACATTCTACAAAGCTAATTGAATCAAATGAAAGTCAAATACATTCAAACAAAGCTATTTGAAATCAAATGAAAAGTCAAACACATTCAAACAAAGCTATTTGAATCAAATGAGAGTCAAATACATTCAAACAAAGCTAATTAAATCAAATAAAAGTCTAATACATTCTACAACGCTAATTGAATAAAATTAAAGTCAAACACATTCAAACAAAGCTAATTGAATCAAATGAAAGTCAAACACATTCAAACAAAGATTTTGCATCAAATGAAAGTCAAATACATTCTACAAAAATAATTGAATCAAATGAAAGTCAAACACATTCAAACAAAGCTAATTGAATCAAATGAAAGTTAAACGCATTCAAACAAAGCTATTTGAATCAAATGAAAGTCAAGATACATTCAACAAAGCTATTTGAATCAATGAAAGTCAAACACATTCAAACAAAGCTATTTGAATCAAATGAAAGTCAAATACGTCTACAAAAGCTAATTGTATCAAATGAAAGTCAAACACAATCAAATAATGCTATTTGAGTCAAATGAATGTCAAACACATTCAAACAAAGTTGTTTAAATTAAATGAAAGTGAAATGTATTCTACAAGCTAATTGAACCAAATGAAAGTTAAACGCATTCAAACAAAGCTATTTGAATCAAATGAAAGTCAAATACATTCAACAAAGCTAATTGAATCAAATGAAAGTCACACACATTCAAACAAAGCTAATTGAATCAGATGAAAGTCAAGCACATTCAAACAAAGCTATTTTAACTCAAATGAAAGTCAAATACATTCTACAAAGCTAATTGAATCAAATGAAAGTCAACACATTCAAACAAAGCTATTTTGAATAATATGAAAGTCAAACACATTCAAACAAAGCTATTTGAATCAAATGAGAGTCAAATACACTCAAACAAAGCTAATTAAATCAAAATAAAAGTCTAATACATTCTACAAACGCTAATTGAATAAAATTAAAGTCAAACACATTCAAACAAAGCTAATTGAATCAAATGAAAGTCAAACACATTCAAACAAAGATTTTGCATCAAATGAAAGTCAAATACATTCTACAAAGCTAATTGAATCAAATGAAAGTCAAACACATTCAAACAAAGCTATTTGAATCAAATGAGAGTCAAATAAATTCAAACAAAGCTATTTGAATCAAATGAAAGTCAAATACATTCTACAAAGCTAATTGAATCAAATGAAGTCAAACACATTCATACAAAGCTAATTGAATCAAATGAAAGTCAAACACATTCAAACGAAGCTAATTGAATCAAATGAAAGTCAAATACATTCATACAAAGCTAATTGAATCAAATGAAAGTTAAACACATTCAAACAAAGCTATTTTAATTAAATGAATGTCAAATACATTCTACAAAGCTAATTGAATCAAATGAAAGTCAAACACATTCAAACAAACCTAATTGAATCAATGATAGTCAAACACATTCAAACAAAGCTAATTGAATCAAATGAAAGTCAAACACATTCAAACAAAGCTATTTGAATCAATTGAAAGTCAAAGATATTCTACAAAGCTGATGGAATCAAATGAATGTCAAACACATTCAAACAAAGCTATTTGATTCAAATGAAAGTCAAATAAGTTCTACAAAGCTAATTGTATCAAATGAAAGTCAAACGCAATCAAATAAAGCTATTTGAGTCAAATGAAAGTCAAACACATTCAAACAAAGTTGTTTAAATTGAATGAAAGTGAAATGTATTCTACTAAGCTAATTGAATCAAATGAAAGTTAAACGTATTCAAACAAAGCTATTTGAATCAAATGAGAGTCAAATACATTCTACAAAGCTAATTGAATCAAATGAAAGTCAAACACATTCAAACAAAGCTAATTGAATCAAATGAAAGTCAAATACATTCAACAAAGCTAATTGAATCAAATGAAAGTCAAACACATTCAAACGAAGCTAATTGAATCAAAATGAAAGTCAAGCACATTCAAACAAAGCTATATTAATCAAATGAAAGTCAAATAAATTCTACAAAGCTAATTGATTCAAATGAAAGTCAAGCACATTTAAACAAAGCTATATTAATCAAATGAAAGTCAAATACATTCTACAAAGCTAATTGATTCAAATGAAAGTCAAACACATTCAAACAAAGCTATTTGAATCAAATGAAAGTCAAATACATTCTACAAAGCTAATTGAATCAAATGAAAGTCATACACATTCAAACAAAGCTATTTGAATCAATTGAAAGTCAAAGATATTCTACAAAGCTGATGGAATCAAATGAATGTCAAACACATTAAAACAAAGCTTTTTGAATCAAATGAAAGTCAAACACATTCAAACGAAGCTAATTGAATCAAATGAAAGTCAAGCACATTTAAACAAAGCTATATTAATCAAATGAAAGTCAAATACATTCTACAAAGCTAATTGATTCAAATGAAAGTCAAACACATTCAAACAAAGCTATTTGAATCAAATGAAAGTCAAATACATTCTACAAAGCTAATTGAATCAAATCAAAGTCATACAAATTCAAACAAAAGCTATTTCAATCAATTGAAAGTCAAGATATTCTACAAAGCTGATGGAATCAAATGAATGTCAAACACATTAAAACAAAGCTATTTGAAACAAATGAAAGTAAAATAAGTTCTACAAAGCTAATTGTATCAAATGAAAGTCAAACACAATCAAATAAAGCTATTTGAGTCAAATGAAAGTCAAACACATTCAAACAAAGTTGTTTAAATTAAATGAAGTGAAATGTATTCTACAAAGCTAATTGAATCAAATGAAAGTTAAACGCATTCAAACAAAGCTATTTGAATCAAATGAGAGTCAAATACATTCTACAAAGCTAATTGAATCAAATGAAAGTCAAACACATTCAAACAAAGCTAATTCAATCAAATGATAGTCAAACACATTCAAACAAAGCTAATTGAATCAAATGAAAGTCAAACACATTCAAACACAGCTAATTGAATCAAATGAAAGTCAAGCACATTCAAACAAAGTTATTTGAATCAAATGAAAGTCAAATACATTCAACAAAGCTAATTGAATCAAATGAAAGTCTCACACATTCAAACAAAGCTAATTGAATCAGATGAAGTTAAGCACATTCAAACAAAGCTATTTTAATCAAATGAAAGTCAAAGACATTCTACAAAGCTAATTGAATCAAATGAAAGTCAAATACATTCAAACAAAGCTATTTGAATCAAATGAAAGTCAAACACATTCAAACAAAGCTATTTGAATCAAATGAGATTCAAATACATTCAAACAAAGCTAATTAAATCAAATAAAAGTCTAATACATTCTACAACGCTAATTGAATAAAATTAAAGTCAAACACATTCAAACAAAGCTAATTGAATCAAATGAAAGTCAAACACATTCAAACAAAGATTTTGCATCAAATGAAAGTCAAATACATTCTACAAAAATAATTGAATCAAATGAAAGTCAAACACATTCAAACAAAGCTAATTGAATCAAATGAAAGTTAAACGCATTCAAACAAAGCTATTTGAATCAAATGAAAGTCAAATACATTCAACAAAGCTATTTGAATCAAATGAAAGTCAAACACATTCAAACAAAGCTATTTGAATCAAATGAAAGTCAAATACGTTCTACAAAGCTAATTGTATCAAATGAAAGTCAAACACAATCAAATAATGCTATTTGAGTCAAATGAATGTCAAACACATTCAAACAAAGTTGTTTAAATTAAATGAAAGTGAAATGTATTCTACAAAGCTAATTGAACCAAATGAAAGTTAAAAGCATTCAAACAAAGCTATTTGAATCAATGAAAGTCAAATACATTCAACAAAGCTAATTGATGTGAATCAAATGATGCAAATCATGAGGAGTCTTTTAATCCAATCAATCTTAATCATAATCAGTCCTCAAGTCCAAGTTACGGTTTGTCCAACGAGTTGGTTCTTGCGAAATCTTTTGAAGACCAAGCATTGGATGCCTTTGCTGCCCATGGTCCTTTTGTGTTGCTAATCACGACTTTACTTGTTAAAATGCTCATTACACGAATTAAAAGAAGCATGGACAGCCTTGGGTCTTTTGGAATGACGTGAGGAAAGGAAGAGTTCAAGGGAGCTGCATTAAGAGAGTAACTAAAAGAAGCATGAATCAAAGGGGGGGGTTACAAATGCATTCCAACGGTTCTTGATAAGTTGGTGGCTGTTTGCTTGGTTCATTTACTTATGATTAAAGGGAAGAGGAATCCAAGTTACAAGCAATAAACATGGCAGCAAGTTGAAGCATTCAAGAGGGCGTAAATCAAAGGGGAGTTACACGTTTTTGTGGCTGCTTATTTGATGGCTGTTTAGCTTCTTCTTAATCAGTTTTTTTTAGTGTTTTAATTACGTTAATAACAAGCTTTAAGCATCCTAATATAGCTGTTCAACTTAGGCGTCCTTTGGGGTAGTTAGAAAGCCTCAATGATTGTTGTAATAAACGCATCCTAGTCTTGTTGAATGCGTGTAGTGTAGCTGTTTTCTATTGCCTATTTAAGCCTATGTAAGTGTAGTAAGAAAACAGATTATGATGAATGAAAAAAGAAGCTTTTGCTTGAACTTATAAACTGATTATTTTGGTTGTAAAATAACCGGTTTTGTTTCCAAGTTAGACTTGAAGAGATTGAGTGGTCAAGTGAGTAATCCTTCCACGCAATTTGGCAACACCTAGTTAAGTAGAGTATTCCTTAACTAAGTAGAGCACCTAGTAGGCTTAAGTGAGAATTCCTTGCCTTCATATCCTAGTTTGTTAAGTGAGTATTCCTTACAAACCCAAGCCAATTCCATTCCTATTTCCACTAAAATAGCCACGCCATTTTCCTAGCCAAAACCCACGATAAACCTGCACCAAAAACCCACCTAAAACCTACAAAAACCGTACCTAAACACAAGCCTTTCTCTAATCTTTGCTTAAGTTTGATCCATTAAGTTGTTTAAACTAATTCCTTCTATTAGTTTACACATCATTTGGCGCGTCAGGTAGGGGGAAATTTTCTTAAATTTTCCAGAGGGGTCGAATACCTACATACCATGGGAGAAAATCAAGACTTGAGGACAGCTTTGGAAGCTCTTAATCGATCCATTGCTAGTCAGGAAAGGTTGGCCGAAACCAATGCCAATCTACAAGGGAACCTTGCTGCCTTGATGGCAAGGCTCATGAACGAGCAAGATAGGAGAGATCAAGGTGAAGACCCTCCACCTAGGAGGGAGGATAGGAGTCTCAAAGTGGACGTTCCTGCCTTGGAGGGCAAAACAAACTTTGGTTAGAAGAGCTTTACAAATGCAAGTGGAGGTTGAAAGAAACCCTTTGCAAAGAGAAAATGTATTTTTAACCAAATGCAAGGTTAAGGGAAATGTGTGTGATTTGATTATTGATAGTGGTAGTGAAGCTAATATTGTATCAAGTGAGCTTGTTGAGAAACTTGATTTGAAAACTACTAGACATCCTACTCCTTACAAGTTGAATTGGCTTGATAAGAGTAAGAGTACGGGAGTTAGAAAGCAATGCCTAGTAAAATTCAATGTTGGCTCTTATGTGGATGAAATTTTGTGTGATGTTGTTTCCATGGATACTTGTCACATTTTGTTGGGAAGACCATGGCAAAGTGATAGAAAATCAGTCCATGATGGTCTATCCAATACCTACACCATTACCCATCAAGGTTGCAAGAAAGTTTTGCACCCTTTACCACCACAAAAGCTTTTCCCAAAAACAATCCCTACCGCAACCAAAAGAACCTAAAAGGAAGGAAATTTTGTTGCTTTCCTTCAAAGAATTCGAAAAACCCTTAGAAAGGGATGATGAGGCGTTTTTGTTGTTGCCTAAGGAGGAGCATAAA